>NW_011501511.1:0-36319 GCF_000495115.2 Populus euphratica
AGAAAAACACTTTCCTGAAAATAAAGTTAAATTTTTTTTTAATTAAAAAGTGTTTTCTGTTAACCAAAAAGTTTTTTTTGTTGACTAAAAAGTATTTTTTGTTAATCAAAAAATATTTTTTGTTAACTAACTTTTTTAATAACAAACAATATATAAAAAAATTTAAAAAGTTATTTATTAAAAATTACTTTTCAAAAAATAAACTTGGTCTAAATAACAATACCTTGTCTAGCGTTTAAACCTGAAAGATAATGCTAGAGATAAATTTTTGCTTTTCACACTATTGCACCGCTAACATGGAATCAAGCTAAAAATCAAGAAGATTTTGTTTATTTTTATTTTTAATTTGATTTATTTTTTATATAAAAAAATAACTAAATTGTTTTTAAAAAATTAAAACCAGTTTAAATTGACTGGTTTTGATTTGGTTAAATTATTTTAAAATAAAAACTAGTTCAAATCGACCAGTATTGCTTTTTTTAATTTGATTTTTTTTTCTGTATGACTCAATTTTTTTTAATTTGACTCGATTTTTTTATTTTTTTAGTTTTTTTTAATTTGTTTTTTTATTTAAAGCTTATAAAATTGAAACTAAATTGAATCAATTGGTTTTAAAAAAAATTAATTGGTTTAATCATATTTTTATAATTTAATTAATTTTATAATTTTTTCATTTACAGCTCCACTTGAGACAGTAAACAAATGGAAACGTGCTACGAGCTCCAAAAGGCTAGAGACTAACTTTGCTAGCTAAACTAGCTGGAAATGCATTGATTGTATCTTGTATGAAACTTCAGAATCTCAGTAGAAGTGTACCTAGAAACAAACACCAACCTCGAATACAACTTGTACAAATCAGCTCTTAACGGAACGTACAAGAGCATGAAATGGTTAGAGGGGGATGGCTATTTGCACTTGCAATAAATAGTATTAGAGAGTCTTCAATCTGCAAGACGGTGCTTATTTGTGATGGGTCAAAAACCGAAGCCACCTAGGCTCTGCCTGAGGCCATCAATTGAAGGGGTGGGCTCAAATATGAAGCCACCTTGGTGGGTTCGGTTAGGGCCTGCCTAATACTCTCCCTTGAGTGGGTGCATAAATGTTCGTATGTCACAATGAAGGATTCATTCTTGTAGAAGAAGCTACTTCTTGAAGAAATTAGAGGTCGTTCAAGAATCTAAAATAGAAATTTGTTTCAATCGAGCATGTGGTGTGTGCCCTCGGTGGATGTGCCAAAAATTTTCTCATGAGCTACTTCTTGTTGAAGAAGCTACCAAAGAGTATTCGAAAGCTCATTGATAGATTCCATCTTGCAGCTTACTCAGGCCAATCACTTCCTTGTTTTGAGGTCTCGAAATGCACCAAAGCCAGAGGAGAAGAGCACAACGCAATTTAAATCTTTGGTAGTTTTTCCTAGCAGGTGAAAGATTAGATATAAAACTAGGAATGCACAAAATTATAGGCAATTGGCACGGGTACTTGGAGGAGAAGTGTTGAGGCTGTTAGGGAATTTTTCGAGATGCATTGGCCTAATAGATATGATGCAGCATTTGTCAAAGGATCACTACACTGGCTTGTGAGGAGTGATCTTTGAAATCCAACCCGTATTTTCAATTTTGAAACCCAGCAATTTGGATCATTTTCATTGCCTCCTCCTGATAATGATGGTCATGACCATCAACTGAAGAGCATTGGAGGCATTTAGAGCCTCTATTTGTTGCTGCTATAGATGCCTTCATTCTACGGAGATACGGTTAATGAAAGACTGGTGTGTGGAATTTCGGACCAAATTCATGTGATGCTAATCGAAGTTGAACTTCTTGAGAAGCCTTGGTGCAAAGTGATAATGTCTTTGAAAGCAGGGATATGACTCGGGGTGCTTGTGATGTGATTTAAGTCTAAGAAGTCCGGAAACAGATATAAATTTTGATCCGACCGTTGAGTTTTTTCAGGGCATTCTATAGGTTATATTTTCAATAGCGTCGGTCAAGGTCGGGAACATCCTCAGATTTAGTCCAATTTGGCAGGGATCTTATATGGGTCATGCCTCCTTTCTTGCCAGACATCAGAACTTCTGACATGCCATGTCTGAAAAACAGGACCTTAGAATTGGTCAAGTTTTGTAGAGATAGAACCTTAAAGTCTACGAGCCATTAATTAGGTTGCATCCCCAAGTCCCTAAAAGTCCATTGTTGGAAATCCGTCGGACTCAACACCACAAACTGATGTTGGTGGGCCAACTATGTAGTCTACATGCCATCGAGCTCTGTGTTGCCAGGAGAAACCTGATGTCTTTGTAAGCTTGATAGCAATTAGGATCGCAAATTTCAATTAATCTCAAGTGCCTTCTTTTGAAATAGACAACTGAAACAAAACTCTAAGTAAAATAAATGTTTTCATTAAAAACAATTAAGTCTTAGCCGTCCAAATCATCGCCATAAATATTATCTAAATAAACTATTAGAAAAAACTAATTATATGAAAGCTAATGCAGTTCTAGCTCCCGCGTCAAAGTCTTTTACCTTCTTATCAGGGCATCTGTTTCCTTTTCTTCTGGTTTTGCCTTGTTTTTTCCTTTGCATGCGTCTCTGATGTGTGAAGAATGGTGTTATTTTATATAATCTATGAAGAAGGAAAGATTATGCTGCTATGGAATCTTGGACCAAAATTCATGCCATCGACATCGTAGTTAATGTAATTTGTTTCATACTAACGCGGGGAATCTCTTTGGAAATGGGAATGTGCTCCTGCTGCCTGCTGAAATTCTGCTTTTCTACCACCCTGGAACTAAAAATTGTAAAAGACTGAACAATCGAGGGGTTATTCAATCAATTCAAGATATTGTTCACGAGCCAACCTTTGCTTCACTCAAAGATATTGCCAAGGGAGGCTGCTAGAGCAAGATAAAAAACTGAATTGAAAAGGAAAAGTGAGACTTAAGCTACTGTTCCCTGTTGTGCTGGGTGACAGGCAGTTTCTCTCTCTTTTTTATGATCTTCTGTTAGATTTTCAATATTCTTAAACCTAACTCTATCGAGAAATAATATATAAAATCGTTGGAACAGGAGTTAAAACCGACATACTTAATAAAACTTAAACCAAATAAAATTCTGAAATCTAATTAAAAAGGAAACTTCAAAATAACTAGGAAAATAAAAAAAGAAATTATAAAAAACATTTTCTAAGTTTATTTTGAGCACGATCCCTTTATCAGAAAGCAAGTTTAACTCTTTCAAACTTTTTCTTAGGATTGAATTTTCAATAAACATCCCACGTCATAAAGAGATTGCAATGAGTCGACCAATTTGGTTGTAGTAGGAATCCTACATGGAGCATTCTGTGAATGTCTCCTTTCTGGCTAGACAACCGAACTACTTTGACATGCCATGTCTGAGCCAACAGGATCTTAGAATTGGTAAAGATGTGTTGACACATCACCTTGCATGCTCATGATCCTTGATTAGGTTGTCTCCTCAGAACACTAACCTTTCTTTGAAGTGCGGTCCACCTCCACATTCACGGACATGATGATGTGTTGCCATGCAACCCTTCGCTGCCAAGGTGAACTCCAGTGTCTCTGGCTAACTTGACTGGAGATGGATAGTTAGCCTTGTTGATGAAGAATGATTAAAATTTAGAGCTTCTTAAACTTTAAAATTATAGTCCTTCAATGGTAGAAAAAACTCTATTCGAAAAGATCTGAATAAATTTCAAATATTTCGATAAATTGAATTTTATAATTATAAGCTATAAAGCTATTTGAAGTGTTGAACACAAGTTAGCTAATTAAAACTGAATTAAATTAAGATTCTGAAACCTCACTAGAGAAGAAATCCAAAATTAATTGGGAAAATAAAATAAAAATCCTCGGACTCCCATCATTTGAGCTTAATTTGGGTATGAAAATATTACGGAACGTGTGGACAGATTGCATGGTGAATTTCAGTTAGATTGAACCAATGACTACCATGAAGTCTTATGTCAATCCTTTGAAGCAGCGCATTTACACTCTACATGTTCTGATCTTGGCAACCCAACTGCCTTGACACTCCCTACAGTTTCATTTCTTCATTCGTTCTGTTAAACAGTGTTTTCAGGGAACATTATTGAATACTTCAACTTCCCAATTTCTTCTTCAAAACATTCTGGCATCAAGCAGTGTTTCCAGGAAATAAATTGTTGGCTCTTGAAAAAGGTGGGAATCAAGCACTGATCAATTAAATATGTAATGATAGAAAGAAAAATTGGATGATGGTCCATCTACATCAACAGAGAATTTCGTTGAAAGATTGAAGACCCTAAAGTTAGTTCCATTTCACTTTCCTTATGTACATTCACTCGCATTCCAGGGGAAAAAATGGGTACAAAAAGAATCAATTTCAATGTAGATACATACTTCACCTGGTTAACTCATTTACACTTGAAAGAAGCTCGAATAGCTCTGGTGTATATACCTTTCCTAGGATATATCATATGTAACTAAATTAGCAGATATGATGGTGCGGGGTGAAATGCAATGCGGATTGTAAACATCATTCCTGGCTGCGACAAATCGTTCCCAGTGGCCAAGTAGATGGTGAGAACACTAACCTTTAGCCGACATTAAAGTGCTCCCATCTCTAGCAAAGAATGTGTATGCACATGCATGGCCACGGTTTGCTTTAAGAAGATCCTAATCAATCTGTACCCTTCAAGTATCTTCTGCAAATACTCTGAAGATGAAATCCCGGAACCGTTTTGAGTATTGCTTTGGATCGACTGCAGAGATTGAAGTTGGGTCATACTGCATAGACTTGTATGCGTGCTCGAGCTTTTTGCTAATATCATAGTCTTGTAGTATGTCTATGATACCAAAAAATAGGACGACTTCATGCAACACCCCCGTTGGTTCTCCAATCAGCTGAGCTTCAGAGTCTCTTTTTCTGGTCTTTTCAACCCTTGCTGGCATGTTTATACCTAACTTAATGGAAGCCCACCTGCACAAACATTAAAAATGAATGAGAAAAAGAAATGTTGTGTTTGGATTCAAGATTGCAACAAGAGCCGAGAAATTGAATCCACTTAATCCAACATCCTGAGAAGCCAGTAATTTACCGAGAGGGGTCCATGAAAAGCTTATCTAAATCCACTCTTGAAAGGCGTGGAGCTCCTGATTCACTTTCATCTCCAATTCCTAAAGATACAGAGAAGTTTCTTTCATTAGGCAAACATTTATTATGAAACTAGAAATAGCAGTAAATTTAGATGTGACGAGAAATAACCTGTAGGAGTGTGAAGTCCGGTGGGAGTCCGAACTCCAGTAGGAGTGCGAATTCCCGGGGGAGTCCGAATTCCAGATGCACGAGAAGGTGTGAGGGCTTCCCTGCCCGAAGCTTCTTGAAAGTGAAGACCAACCAAAAGACTGTAATCCATTATTCTCTCCTGTTCAAGGAAGTCACAATCTCTGTCCACTTGCCTGCATGATGGGACTCTTCAGGATACTGATATAAACAGTATAAAAAAAGCTACATGCAAACAATACTTTTGAAAAACACCAGCATTTATCTTTCAAGTTGATAAAAATACATTAATTATGCAGGTATGGTTGTGATAGCAAGTCACAAAAGTTGAATAGAGAGCTATGAATTAACTCAACTTCTAACCAAATCATTTCTAGATACTACCAGTAATGGGAGTACTTGTTTAATATGAGATTTGATAGAGAAGCATTATAGGTGATAATTCCATATTTCCCACTTGAATGAAAGATTTTGAAGATATTTTCTGGAAAAACATCGGAGCCAGAACTCTGATTAAATTTAGCAGTTGAAATGCAGGTATGGCCCTTATTATTATAGTAGGGACATAGGATTTTTCCCATACTTTCCTGCATTAAAAATGGGAAGGATACAATAATAGAAGAAAAATGGAATGCAGAACTAAGAAATGAGGCATCATTTTCACCTGCAAAACTCTTGGAACCAGGATTTCTGCAACCGAAATATGTAATTGAGATCAAGGTCCTTGAGGGTGGTTGTTGGATCAATTTCTGACTCAGGTTTAGAAGTTATGCGGCCATGGGAAGAACCTTTCAAGTCAAAGCGCCGATGAATAGAAAACTCAGAACAAAACAGATTCCCCATAATGACAAATCGAACCTGCTCCACATGAATAATTTCCATCAGGTTCAGGAGTTGGATAAACTTTTTATCCAAAATTGGAGTTCTATGCCCTTCACATTACCTTCTTCTGATTTGGCCCTGTTAATTTCACACAATGAAGACCATAAAATTTGGTTACTAGTGTGTTCTTGAATGCCCGAACATGATTATAGTAGGCTGGCAGCATCCTCAAGAGGACCTGTAATTGCATTATCCAGGTAAGGCAATGTATTAGAATCCTTGTGTTAAGGAATTATGCAGAATAGGTTATAAAACAGAGATTTCATTCTGGAATTGCTGACAAAATGGATAATATGATGAACTATTTAATCATGAAGGAAAAAACCATTGTCAGCCATAAAGCTGTTGCAAAGATTGTAAACTATCATATAAGAATGGAAGTGGCATTTTATCTCAAATTCAAATAAAGTAAACAAAGTGATAAAATGATGATACTGACTTTTACTTCTGCCTTCTTTATTGTCTTTATCATGTAGCGATCATCATTTGTTAAGTAAAAAAAGCTTCCACGCTTTCCTGGGGATGAGAGCTCCCTAAGTGCATCGTTCCCGCATATCGATAACATGTAATCAGCTGCATCCACATTGAACAATTTCCTGAGAGTCCTGAAAGTAGGATCATTGGGAACGGTCAGCCCTTATTCGTATCAACTGTAGAGAGAACGATGATGCTAAGATATGATCATGCAAGGCTTAGATGAATGCACTGCATGAATCACTAAGCACTATCGGCATATTCTTTATTTTAATTGAGTCTGTCACAAGCATAAAATACATGAATGCAGGAGCAAATCGAATCCATTTTCAGTATAATTATCCCTTGCATTGAACTAGTTTCATTGACATATTACAATTCCTGCTAAAAGATGCCTGGCCCAGCCCTTGTGCAAAAAGAACATGTTTCAAGCTCTGACCTGAAAACTACAGGACAGTAATCCTTCCATTTGAACTCGCTAGACTGGTGAGGTGGAGTGTGCTTCGATCCCTCTGGTGGAAATTTAGTCCATACTTTTTCTTTGGGGTCAAACGCCGAAGACTTCAGATCAAGAGATATAGCTGGCGCGGGCCGTCCCACGGAATGTCTGCCCAATCGTAGTCATATCAGAAATCAACCACATGCATGAAAGATTCTAAATGCTTTATCAGGAGATCGATTGCTGGTCGCCACCAACTGGGAGGTGGGAGCATATCTAAAAACCGTAAGTGAAAGATAACAATTGCCATCACACATGAACTAAGAGGCAGAATAGAGTAGAAAAGGAGCATTATGAACACTACAGAGAAAAATCTAGTAAAACACTAAACTAGATGCCAAGCAAGAAATGATATTGAACTTATTACCAACAGATGAAACGCATTGATTTTGGCATATAGAGAAGAAAACGTTTGGACTTTGAATAAACATCCTACCAAATAGTTAATAGCGAATGATTGATAGACATGAGCAATACGAAGGATCAGAGCAAACAAAGAAGCATTTACCAAATCCCAAATACCTTATTCCTAACTGCAGATTGAGCATTAGTTCATAATTCTTATGCCCTTTTGATATTGTTTCCCCTTGCTTCTTCACAGGCTGTGTTCTCAATTTATAAATTTTTGGATCCAATTCTTCAACCTGAAGATTTCCAAACCCATCTTCGACATCCCTCAATTCCCCATCACCACAACCACTAGAGACATCACAGCTATCCAATGAAGCCACGCTGTAGTTACTCAGCCTCCCATCCACTGATATCCTCCTGAGCCTTCCTTCATTAGCATTCCTTTTCACTGGCTTAGCATTCCCTTGATCAAGAACCCCAGGCCAACTCAACATCTTCTGTGATGGCAAAATTGACATCTTTTCACAAGTAGCAATCTTGCAATCATTCAAATCCAAAAACAACTCTTGCGGATCCCAATCCAAATTCTCTGACACAGACCCAGATGGATAGTAAGTCCCATTTTGCTCTTTAGGATCTTTACTCCAAAACCCCACATAAAAACTTCCATCTGGCCATCTAAAACTCCCATTTCCTCTGGGCAATCCATCTTGCCAAAACCCATCATACCTATTCCCATTGCTCCAAATCATAGTTCCACTACCATTCATCAAGCCAGTCTTCCATTGACCAATATAATGATTCGAGCTCTTCCACTGGTACCTTCCGTGTCCATCTTGTGACCCTCTTCTCCAATCACCATCATAATAATCACCATTAGCATAACTCTGTGTACCATTTCCATGTTTCAAATTCATAACCCAGTAACCTCTAAAAGTATCACCTGAAGAACCTGTATAGGTCCCTCTACCATCCATATAACCCCCCTTGAATTCCCCCTCGTAAGTAGCACCAGAGGGCCAGCTAAATTTGCCTTTTCCCATTGTCTTACCTTTATACCATTCGCCGAGATACATGCAACCATCTGTCCAGAGATATTTTCCATGTCCATGAGGGAGGTTGTCAAGCCATTGGCCTGTGTAGAAATCACCATTAGAAAGGATCTTTTCTGCATGGTTTACAGGTTCTTTACAAGGAGGATCGTCATCATCAACATGAGCTACTGCTGCTGACATCATGGTGAGAAAGGCACTGTTGTTTTTGTTCTTCTTCTTTGTTGCCTGTGATTTCCTAACTTTTGCTTCCCATGCCTTTACAATGCCAGTGTTCTCTTTGCTCATTTCTCTCTCTCTACCTACAAAGACTCAATCTTTGTGGCCTCCCTCTCTCTCTCCTCCCTTATCCCATCTCCCATCTGTCATTGTTTTTGTTTCATGCTAGTTTTCAAGAACAAAAGCTGCATTTTTTGCAGCGGACCAAGGAAAAGGGGAGACTTGGGAGGGAACCAACAAAACAAAGACAACGACAACAAGCTGTGTTTTTTTGTTCTGTTTCTCGAGATCGTTTGTGTTGTGTTTTCTGTTTCTTGTTCTGCTAAGATGGTCTTCTGAAATGGGCTGGTTCTTGTTTTTGAGGAAAAAAACATGTAAGAGCCGTTCAAGATTTTGATGAGGAAAGCAAAAGGAGAAGCTGGTAACCAATGCTGGCCTTTTCTTTCTTTTACTTTCTTTTTTTCTTGGAGGGGATTTTCTTTTTCTTTGTTGGGGTACGATTCAGGAAGAGGAAGTTTCTATGATTCCCGGATTTGTCTCCTAAAAGAAATAGCATACCAAAAAATTAGAAGAATGGTTGTGATGATGTGAATTCCATTTTTAGTATCTAGAAACTAAGTTTGGTGGTGTTAGTTTCATAATTATCTTGTTTTATCTCACAATTTTCATATATAGTTCTCGGAAGTCAGATCTGATCGGAAAAAAATTACAAGTTATTGAATTCTTATATTAATTTGTAGGTTACTGAGTGAATTTTTTTTATTGAGAAAATATTGTTTTTTATTTTATTTTTATCTATGATGCTGATTAAGCTTAGTCTACATCGAGTTTTGTTGAATTATTATCGCATTTATCAAGTTTTATTAAGTTAATATTTTTTTAATTCAATTTAAAACTTAATTTAAATCAGATTTCTAATTACGAATTTATCTAGACAACTCTTTTGGCAAGCCGACTTGAAATGCAATGATTCAGCAGTGCCGAATCCTTGCATTTCTATTCAATTTGTTTTATGCCGCACCAAGCTATATTTGGAATTTGATTTGGCCACACTATGCATGTTTCCTTCTTTAATTGCCCCCAAATTGCTTGCTTGTTCTTATGTCTATTTATGCTGCCGAGTCTTATGGTTAATAGCTAAAATAAACTATAAAAAGATTTACCAATCCATAGATGAATTACATCCTACAAGGAGTGCATGTTTTAATAAGAATTACTTAATTTAGCCTATACTTTCATTTCTAAAGCATTATTAACGTTTATCATTTGACATTCCTCTTCTTTTCACAGCTAATTTAATTTAAAAAACAATAGTAAAAAATATAAGTTTTCAATTATTTTTTTTTCCCAGAACAAGAACATATATAAATTCAAATCCCCTTTTCCATGAAAGATCCAATTATCAAATCAACCATAAACCTAAAAGAGTGAAAGCAAGTCCCCTGAAAGGGATCTTGATTTCTTGTTTGTGAAATCTCTTGGAGGGTGATAAGGGGGGAGAATGGCCAATAAATAACAAGGGCATCTAGAGGGAAGAAATGTGAAATGTTGAGAAAAAATAGGGCATATTTGAAAAATAGGTGTGTAATAATGGAGAAAGATTAGCTGTGTCTTAATGGGCAGCATTAACTATTGAGTTCCGAGTCCGCAGGTCTAAAGTCGTGCGGCCTGCTTTCCTTCGGACGAGGTCAAACACCAACCCTAAATCTATGTGGCCATCCTGTTAATGCATTGGATGGAAGCAAAAGGTGACACTTGTCCTTTCCAATACAAAAATTACTTCTTAATTACTTGGTAATGGTGTCTCCTAAAAAGCTCTTTTCACCGGGTAGGAAAGCCTACAATCTTACTTTTTAAATTGTTTTTTATTTAAAAATATATTAACATAATATTTTATTTATTTATTATGTTATCACATAAAAAATACTAAAAATTATTAATTTTTAACTTAAAAAAATCAAATTTTTGAAAAGACGTTGTCCAACTACCCTTTCAAACAGTCTTTTATTATTGTTGTTGAATTTAAAACAAGCTAATTGATTGGTTAGAAACTTGATAAATTCATCATCTAAACCAATCTAAATTGTAAAATAAATAAAAAAATTAAGTTAATTTAATTAACTTGAGATCCAGTTAAAATTTAACTTTTAATTTATAAATTTTTATTTTTTTATAAAAATAATATCATTTTAAATATTATTTAAAAAAACAAAAAAATTTAATTGATTTTTCTTGACCAAAACCGAGCTTTGCAAGCATAATTTTAAAATTCGATTTAACTTGAAACTCGATCTGACTTGAAAGATTGATTTGAAATTCAGTTAATTTAAGATAAGAAACATTTATATTAAAAAAATAAAGAGAAGAAAAAATCTTATTAACTCAATAAGACCTAGTTAAGATCTGGTTATAAATTTATTATCTTTTATTTTTTTTATTTTTTATTAAAATAATATTTTTTAAATTTTTTTTAAAAATAAAATTTAACCCACCAATCAATCTATGCCTTCAAGCATAGATTTTACATTCTTGATTCTCCTCTCATCCATTTCCCATCTGAGAAAAAGTTCTCCCTTTCGCTTTCCTTTATTAACCATTGGGTTCCCGGCAAGTTATTATTAAGTTTTTTATTATTATTATTATTAATATGCATAGCCTTGGAAATATCAATATCTTGAAAGCTATGCAAGCTCCATGAGTTGTGATAAAAACCATGTTTGGTTTTTTGTTTCTCTAGTTTTTATTGATTAAAAAATTTACGTGGACCTTAATTGAATTATTTAGTGATTTTATTTACCAAAAATAATGAAGTAGTTTTTTGATTTTTTATGATATTTGTGTGTTTTATAAAGAAATTATTTTTAAACAATTCATTTATTTTTTTAAAGGTTTAGTTTATTAAATATATTTTTTAATTTTAAGTTATATCTTTAATGATAGATTTAACTGGAGTGATTTTACAAATAAGATGACAAATTACTTCATTATTAAATAGTTTAATCTTGCAATATAAAGGATATAGTAGGAGTTAAACAGATTCTAGTCAATCAAATAATCATGAATAAGATAAGATAAATTATGTTGTTTTATGCTTATAAATCATAATGAAAAGAAATATCATAGAATATCTTTAAAGATAAATGTGAGTCAAGATTATTCATGGTGTTCATGCATATATTAGACAGGATATCATATTAAATATAAAATAATCAAATTATAATATAAAATAAAAATAAATTTAAAATAATCAAATCATAATATAAAATAAAAATGATTGGTTCAACAATCCAATTTAAAGTTACCCATCAGAATTTTCAGATTCAACGAATAATTTTTTTCAAAGACCTAACTCATTCACCTCCCTCCTATTCTTGAATTATTATAGTGTATTTTACAACGTCATAATAGTTATTTTTAATATTAATATATTAAAACAATTTACAATTATAAAAAATACTTTTTAATAAAAATAAAAAAATTAATAAAAAATAAAATTAAACCGTCAAACCAAACACACGCTTGGATGTGGTCCACTCAAATTATGATTGCATGGGTACATCAAGTTCTGATCTTCCATTCCCTTGTTTTTCGAGATATGGTATGAGACAGCAATATTAGCATCCCATACCCATAGTTCCAGAGAAGCCACGTCTCTTGCTAGTACATCAGTAAATCTCGAAGCCACCTGGAGAGCAGGTATTGCAATCAAGACGAGGGTGTGCTTGCTTGTTACCAGCTACTCCGAAGCTTATTCTATGTCCTAGGATTACTAGTTCGAGAAAGTTGTGTTTCAAGGTGTGAGTCATGGTTTTTAAGATCTATGAAAAAGTATCCGACCATATGTTATGTTAAAGATATTTTTATATAATGTCCGTGAGATGTAATTTTTCTTTTCTAAATTTTTTTTATCAAAAAATTAATGTTATAACACCATCAAAATTTTATTTCATGTTTTAAAATATGAACTAGCTTGTGACATCGATTCAACACTCTGATTACTTTAAATTAAATAAATAATTTTTTTTTAATTGACCTGGTTAACAAGTAAATGGTTTTTACCCAATCAAAACTCAACCATGAATTTATTGGTTTTTTTAAAATATTAGAATTCATTAAACAATATTTTAGAATTTCAAAATGTTTTTTTTAACAATTTTCTTGGTTTTTTTAAGAAAACTCAATTAAAAAAAAAACTAAAAAGGAGAAAAACAATATCAAAAACCATTGATGAAGGCCACCCAATGTGACAAGTATCGGCAGCCAATAGGCATGGGAGGGTGGGGAGGGCAAGAGATGTCGGCAATAGTTGTCGATGGAGATCACACAAGGCACACAGCTGCATCCAAATAATGGTGCTCATAAGTTAGACATGTACGATGTTAATGGCTGGTCTCCTTCTCACGTAGCAGGTGTCAAGGAGAAATAGCCTTCTGTCTCCATGTTGACGGGGCACGACTCACTAGTACATTGCAATAATTTGATCATGGACTCATGAATAGTATGGTATGTTGCTAGATACCCATCTTTTCTTGTTCTCCATTGTCGCTCAAAAGTAAATATTTCTTATTAGTAAAAGAAAAGGATGAAGAGGTTGGATAATTTAAAAGATTCATGAAATTATTTTAATACCTAATTATGATCAAGCATTTTTTTATAATTTAATTTATTTTTATATATTTTATGAGTTGAACGTGAATATATATCAACTTATCAAATAACATTTTTCACTTCTACTATGATTTTTTTGGTATCATAAATCATCATATTTTACTTTAAATAGCACTCTTTGTTTTTTAATAGTTAATTTTATATTGTTCATCTCACCACTTTAAAATATTTTATTTGTAATTATTTTTATTAGCAATCAAATATTTTATTTAGTATAGTTTTTTCAATATCACATCAATTTGTGATAATAAAAAATTTCAAAATCATGTGAATGATAAAAAATCTAAAAAATAAAAAAATAAAGGATTAAAATGACATAACACAAAAATATAATTCAAATATCCCATTAAAATAAAGACAAAAAAATAATTTAATTGTACAAGAGATAAGATAAGATTGTAAAAAAAAATCATTTATAAAAATAAAAAGGAAGAGAGAGATTTTTTAAAGAAGGAAATGGGAAATTGCTAATGAACTATGATAACAAAAAAAAGAATAGACACTTGAAAAAAGCCAAGATAAAATGACCCTACTTCATATTCTTTGCATGTTCAACCTTACAGACTTCATCACATGATAGTAATAATATCATAACATTTAAGACCCAGCTAGTTCTTCATTATAAAATTATAAAATTTAGTTTAATATAACCCGATCAAAAACTTGAATTAAAAATTAAATAGCTTATCCTGAATCAATCAAAATACAACCATTCTAATTTTTTTTTTAGCAAACTTCTTATATTAAAATCATTGAAAACATTTGATTTTTAAATGTATTATGAAAACCACTTGACCAAAAAAAATAAATAATTCAATCCACCATACCAAACAACTTCTAAAAATCTAAATGATAAACTTATTCATTTAACTCGAAATCATGTTTATGTCAAAAAAAGAAAGAAAGAAAGAGTGCTGATGCAATGAATATAATGCAAACGCATCCTCTCAATGGCATAGAATGCTCTTTCTTGTTGGATTACGTTTCAAGTAGTAGGATTAGTCGATGATAATCTTCAAGTCAAACTGGCCAAAATTAGAAGCAAACGGATATCCGACCAAGTTTCTCTGAACACCCAGTTGATGGGATTCTCAATCTCATAGTCCAAGTCCTTAGAACATGGCGAATGTATATTCAGTAATTCTTAGGTCAACATTTAGCCTCCATAAATGGACTCTAAGAACATGAAAAGAGTTTTGCTTGTAAAGCTACGTCACTGTAAGAATATATGGCTGTCCTAACACATTGCAAATTTGCAATTCACTCAAGAAAGTCATGTTCGGATCATGTGAAAATTGATATGTATTGATGCAAGTCGCTGGCCTACTTTTTGCTAGTGAAAATTGCTCGTAATCTCTTTACGGATATATATATATATATCCGTAAAGAGATTACGAGCAATTTTCACTAGCAAAAAGCTATCTAAAAGTTTTCAAGCCTGGCAAACACCATTTTCCAATATTCATAGTCATAAATTTTTTGGAATTTTCCTAACTTCTGTATGCAGATAGTTAGGTCTCAGTTTTTTTTTAAAAAAAGAGCTACAAAATGTTAGGAGATAGAAGAGAAACCAAACCAGGAAGAAACGCAAAGGGAAAGATGGGAAATCAAATTTCTTTAATCTGCCTTTAAAAAAGCGAGAGAAATGAAGTTTTATTTGTTTAGATACATTGATGGGAAATAAAGCGAAGTAGTTTTTAGAATACACAACTACATTGATAAATTTTTTTAATATTTTCTGAGCCCTCGCCTTTCCTTCCTCCGAGTGGATAATTTTTGCTGCGTATAAAAAAAATCAGATTTATTTTTTTCCCTTTATTCCCTTCCTTTCCTTAAATTTTTACTCGTAATTTTAGCATTTAAACAGAGGATTTTCTTTTACATTTCCCTTGTTTTCATTCATTTTCTTCTAAACATACAAAACTCAAATCATGAAAACTATCCTTTGTTCTAGTTTTTTTTTTTTTCATTTTGTTTTTGTAAGGAAAGGCTTTGCCCATCATGAAAACTAGAGATCCAAACTTGTTAGATCAAAAGCCCATAAATGCTTGTTCTTGAAAAGATCATGGTAAACTGACTCTTCAAGACACCAACTCACCAAGAGTGACAATTGGTGAGGCTTTCAATGCCAAACGTAGTGAGAATTCATGACGTGTTACCTGCAAGTGTTTGAGAGTACTGTCGCTTTTTATGTTTCAATTTTATAATTTTGATATACTTATATTAAAAATAAAAAACAATTATTTTGATTTCTTTTTGTTAGATTTATAGTTTTTATTTGATTTGATTTTAATTAAATAAGTTGGTATAGCCACTATTCATACAATCTTGTGTATTATTTCTCAATAAGATCTTTAGGAATTATTGAGTTTCATAATATATTAGCGTTTACTTAATTAAAACTTGAGAAACATAATTCTACCTTTTTACCACGCTGCGTCAGAAACTCTAGGTCTATCTTTTCTCTGGGAAGCCATGCCCTGGCCGCCTGACATGTAAAGTTCGATATAGAAACTTTCTCAAAACCTCAGAATCTTTACTAATCATTCATTCAACCACCATTATAGATAAGAAATCCAGGTCCAAAATCCTATCAAATCTACCATCATCTGACTATTGATAGCCCCATTGTTTCAGACTCCAGGCGGCGCAGCAGCTGCCAACTGCATGCAGTCTCATGGACATTGAGTGGAATGGAAGAAAGAAAGGAAAAAGCCGGATTCTTGGGTGAAAAGAAGCCGAAGGAACTACATAAATGAATGCTTCGATCTTTGGCCGTGAATCTATTATGGTGCAGTGACGCTGTCGCTATCATTTTCATTAATTCTTTCGAGTGTCGTTCCGTTCAAAGATACTGGCTGACTGATTGTCTGATACTCAATGCCTTGGAAACTGCAGGTAGATTGTAAGAATTTTAGTTCTTTTTTATTTTTTCAGTTTTCAGGTTCGTCGGATAAATTTATTCGTTTCGTACCAACACCAGATGCAAGGTACTGATAACCTATTTGTTAACGAAGTTATGTTTGCGTTTTATTTAAAATATAAATATAATTTATTTAATAAATAAAAAATATATTTTAATGTGTATAAATCCCATATTTTTTTTTGCATCTAACACGCAGGAAAAAAAATAACATTTTACTGCTGTGTATATATTATTTACACTAATTTTAATTAATATAAATAGTATAGAATACATTGTTAAGTAATAATTACAAAAAATTTATATTATTCACTTGAAAAATAATAAACAGTGCAATTTATATGTATTGTTTATATTTTTTTAGAGTATTAATTTTATTAATTTTTCTAAAATAATTTAAAGTAAATTAAATTCATTCGTATTGTGATGTGAACAATATTTTTTTTCTTAAAAATTAATATATAGTGAATTAAATTCACTCGCACTATAATATCAATTTTATACCTGATAGTATTTTATTTAATTTTATTACACGCTTAAAATATTATGAAAATTATAATTCTTATCGGATAAATTTTATATGTAATGGAATTATAAATAGTTTAATAGAATAATAAAAAAATATTTTATATAAAGTATTATTTATTTCATGATGTAAAAGGAGTAATTAATTCTACAATACTTAAATTTAAAACCATCAATATTAATATATATTTTTTAAAATTATTCTATAACTTTAATTTCAAAAGTATTTTTAATCAAATACGTTAAACTACTTTTTCTTTAGCCTCAATTTCAATCACATTTTGAATCAAACACCTATTTTTTCAAATCAATCTCAGTTTAAAATACTTTTTATAAAATAATTTTTTTCAAACCACAACCATAACAGCTACCGCAATACCAAACACACTCTAAACCTTCGTATTAATTTGATTTATTCTAGGCTATCTAAATAATTTTATTTTTTTTATAAATTTTTTAGATTTAATTCCCATTATATTTTTAATTGTTGCTATTATTTCTAAACATTCTTTTACTTAATTATCTTTTCAATTACATCATTCAAATTCTCTTAATTGATTTTTTTAATTATATTTTTATTTTTTTATATTAAACTTAATCTTTATTTTTTAACTATTAATTGTTTTATTTTTAATCTATTTTTAGTGAGACTTTTTTTAAAAAAAATTATTTCCTTATATTTAATTAATTAAATTTTTGCAAGATTTCACCATGTTGATTTGCCAACTAATTATCTTTACGTGTAAAACTAGCTTTGGTTTAGGTAATATTTTTATTTATTTTATTCATTGTTTTTATTGTGTAATTTTTTTATTATATTATCAAATTAATTAAGATTTAATATAATTATTAAATTTTTTATTTTTTAAAAAATATTTTTTAATTTTTGTTTTTATTTAAAAATAATTTTTGTCAAACTAGCAGCATTATGCGAGCCATCAATCTAAGTAACCAATAAAGAGGTATATTCGGCAAAGCGCTGGATTTTTCTTTCTTTCTTTACAGAAATTGGGCTGCAGCATCCACAACTGTTTCATAGTTTGTAAAACATGGGCATGGAGTTATTCATAAGAAAAGACACGGGCTTTAATACACACAGATTTCATTCTCTAATGGACATTTCCATGGATTCAAGATAGGGCAAAAGGAACAACATATTGGCTTTGCAACACAAGAAAGAATACAAAAATACAGGGAAAAAGAAATATGTTGCAGATGGAAAAATTCCAAAGGCACAAAAGACCATTATCAAGTAGAGCCTGACTCGGCGAATGTCAAGCATTTATCTCAGCATTTATTGCAGTTTTGAGTCGCCAGGTAAATGCTTGCAATGCTAGAAGGACTTCCTTCTATTGGGAATTCAACCGGTGATGTACTGCTACTTGTTCATAGAAGACCAAGCACACTGACACAATATTTAACGTGGTTCGGTAAAACCACCTACATCCATGGAAGAGAGTCTATATTATTAAAGATTAGAGAAAGAATACAAAACAAATACATGAAAGAGAATGATAACTTCACTCTACTCTACTCCTAACCCTCTATTTGCTGCACTTGCAGCTGCTGCCATTGCAGCTCTCTCTTTTTCTCTATTCTCTTCACATTCTCACAAAACTCTTCATGCTTTTTTCTTTCTCTCATTTTGCTCTCTCATATATGCCTCTATTTATAGGCATTCATGGAGGCTCTTCTTGGTTTGTTGTCAATATTGGTGGCCACTAACTCTAGCTCATTCAACAATGGTGGCTACCAATAATCAATAGTCAATGGTTGGTGCCTTCCATTTGTTGCACATGAAATGACAACCAACCTAACAATCACCCCTTTTGCCATTCATGTGGAGCAATTATCCTCTTTCTTTTTCAACACAAGCTTGCATCTTGCAGCTCTTCCAAACTTTCCATTTTGAGAGCGTTTGTGGCCAAGTTTACAAGTACTTGCCAAACCTTTCAATTATCAAAGTAACCTAAGCACACCTTTTCTCATACAAAAGGATCACTATAACCAGATGGTCTGCCACATCATATCTGAATAGTGTTAACGCTTGTCTCTGGAACAACATTCCCTTTCGAGCGTATCAACCATGCTCGATCCGGAATGATTCATCAAGCCTCACATCAAGGCTTATAACACCCCCTCAAATGGATATTTCAAGTGCGACAATTATTATATGAGTATCTCAATATGATCACAAGCTCACCACTCTTCCAAGAGTCTACTCATCCAGGAGTTGCGTCTGCCCTCTGTTTCACCCTAGGAACCACGCCTTACTTCTCCATGAGTCTCCCACTCTTAGTCTCAAGAGTCCAGTTAGCTTTCCACCTTTAACCATGAGGGCAACCCATAAAAAGTTGATCCATATTTGTCTTCACACTCTTAGCATTACAATGCCATTACTGAGCTCACCACCTTGACAAGAGTCAGCTTGTTCCCGGAACCTGCGCATGCCCTCTACTTCTTTATAGCAGCCGCGTCTTAATGCTCCACAAGTCATCCACTTATTGTCCAAGGCAAATGTCTTCTAGCTAATTGATCTTTAGCATGGGGGCAATATCCATGAAAGTCAATCCTGCATTTGTCTCCATACTCATCATAGCCCTTTCATTGGCTATCCATCAGTTCACTCATACCTAGTCATCACATTGGCTTTAGGGCGTTCTGAACTGGGCTCCTTCCACGGCCCTCACACCTTCTCTTGAGGTGTCTCTGCTCGTTGTCATGCGGTGGTCTAATCATGGGCTCATCTCATAGCCCTCACACCTTCCTTTTAAGGTGTCTTCGCCTTTCATAGGCGGTTGCATCCTCCTTTAGCTGAGATGCTTCAAAGTGGCTTCATAAATTCTTTGCCACTGATTACATAGAAAGAGAAAGTTGTGGTATACTCCTTGCAATCCTCCACCTAGATTTCTATGTTTGAAGCTTCTACATCTTTCATCATTACACTTGACAGCTCCACCTACACCAACTCTCTTTGGTGTCTTCACCTTTCATCATAGGCGAAGCCTTTTATCATAGGCGTTTGCACCCCCTCAATTAGGTGCATCTGCAACAACTCATCCTTCCATCCTTGTATGCATTGGAAAGGTCCTTGCTTGTTGCCTTTATCAAGAGCACAAGAGACTTCTTGTTGTACAACTTTTTCATAGTCTCTGCTCTGAGCTTCATCTAGGAACTCTTCTTCTCCTTGCACCTGTTGTCTCATTATAGTACCTCGTTGGATCCTTCGGGTACTCCTACACAATCTTCGTGTGCTCTTGTGCAATTTTGGCTCTCCAGATTTCTCCCTATTCTTTGCTTATGTTTGACAGTAGCTCATCCTGTCAGAACATCTATCAAAGTCAAAATAGGGTGTCAATCTTCATTTCCTTGATGTATTTCTCTACCATTATCAGGGTCTTCATCAATTCTCCCCTCGAGAAATTACAGTCACCGAATCTAACTTCCTTGGAGAAATCACCACTCCATCAGATCCTTGATCATACAGAACCCAACTGTTCCTTTGTGCCGTCATCCTGCTAGTCTTCAACAGTTTCATAACAAACTGTCACATATACGAAAATAGTACCGTATGGATAATCCTTCCACTAAGCAAGTTCCCAGGAAAGATTGGAGGGGTCACACCGGTCCCGCTTAAAACCCAATCTCCTAGACATAACTTCTTAGGCCATATTTATCCATCGTACTGTCTTTTCGTATATACAACCATTTGCTAGCTTTGTCGCGGCTTTCCTTTACAAGTGATCTGGGGTATCCTTGTTTTATACCTGATTTCTCAACATCTAGCGAGACTACCAGTGCTTAGATTCGTCAAGATTGGTCTTCATCAAATTTCACTCTCCACCTCAAATTGTCCAAATGATGGGGTGTCCAGAGTGTCCCAATTTTACCTTCCCTCAAGGCAATTAAAATTCCAACATAATAGTTCAACACATGTAATTGGGCAAACATGTGTGATTTCTTCTTCTTCAGCTCCATCGACCACCATGATGACCATCAGGTGCCTCCTGATCGGGCAATCTCTCTTTAATAATTCATCACTGCCATTTCTGATCTCAATCTCAATGATCGTACCATACCATTGCATCCAGAATGATCAAATTAGCTGGAAACAAGTCTGAAATCGTCCAAATCGCACTTCAGACGATTAAGATTGGATCAAAACAATTTTGGCCTGATAAACGGCCCAGATTCAATCTCAGAACCGGTTGCATGTAGACTCCGCCACACAGAATCTTGTCCCTCGGCTCGCGGCTCGGCTCACTCTCGGCTCGGCTCGGCTTGCGGCTGGTGACATGGCAGTGGGCCCCACAATAATGACGTGGCTGATGACTGGTGCTGACATGGCAGAGCTGACGTGGCCACTACCGTGGCGGTTTGACTGGTTAGAGTGCTGATATGTCAGGTGACGTGCCTGATGACTGTGCAGAACTGCTGACATGGCTGATGACGTGGACAGTCACCCCGTCGGCGCGTACGACGGTTTCCGACGTCCGATTTCAACGCGATTTTCACCAGTGGCTTCGTCTCTTCCTCCTCTACACAGTGGTATGGTCAAAACACAATTTTGACAACTTTCATTTTTGAGCAAAATCAAACACCACTTTAAACCTTGAGATCTGATACCAATTGTTGGGAATTCGATCGGTGATGTACTGATACTTGCTCATAGGAGGCCAAGCACACTGACATAATATTGAACGTGGTTCGGAAAAATCGCCTACATCCACGGGAGAGAGTCTATATTATTAGAGATTAAAGAAATAATACAAAACAAATACATGGAGGAGAATGATAACTTCACTCTACTCCACTCCTAACCCTCTATTTGCTGCACTTGCAGCTCTTTTTTTTTTCTACTTTCTTCACATTCTCACAAAACTCTTCACGCTCTTTTCTTTCTCTCATTTTGCTCTCTCATATATGCCTCTATTTATAGGCATTCATGGAGACTCTTCTTGGTTTGTTGTCAATATTGGTGGCCACCAACTCCAGCTCATTCAACAATGGTAGCTACCAATAATCAATGGTCAATAGTTGATACCTTCCATTTGTTGCACATAAAATGACAACCAACCTAACACCTCCAACCTTTCCTTTGTGTTTTCATCATTCAAGTTTCCTTGGCTATCAAACTATGCAGGTGGCTGAAATACGTTCAAGAAAAACTCGGGCTTGTTAATGAAGTGAAGGTCGAGAAAGACCCCAATTTGGCGAAGATGAAGCTGTCCTCGTGCACCACCTTGTCCTGCTCAAGCACTTATGATTGCAGCAGCTTTATCAGCCCAAACATTTGGGGGTCTAGAGGAACAGTCGATTGCATTCTTCAAAGGTGCGGGGGTGTCATCAAGGAGAGAATAAATATGTAAAATTTGGAATTCATGACTATGGTGGTAGAAGCCTTTGATTTTTGTAGTTTAAACACTCAAACACATTAAATATTCATTAAATGTAAAATGAAATTTACTGGATCTTGAAATCCATGAAAGTTAAATAGATTTGATCATTGCAAAATTGAAGATTATTACCTCTTATTCATAAAATATTCATCCAATATGATTAAAAAATTGAGCTGAGTTATCACAAACTTGTTTATTCAATGTGTGTATGAGATTATGCTAGAGTTTATTTTTAAAATATATTTTTTAAAGATATATTAAAATATATTTTATTTTAAATTTATTATTGACATATTATATAAAAATGATCTAAATATAAAAATAATAATAATTAGAAGCAATAATAAATTTAAATTGTTTAAAAACCATGATTGAATTGCAAATATTGTCTAAAACATAATAAATTCATGTAGTAATATTTTTAAAGATAGTTATATAAACAAAACAAGTTTAAGAACTTGACTTATTAAAATTCATCAGCAGACTCAATGAAACTATGAATTAATTTTATAAATAAGTTTTATTTAAAATGTTTGCAAACAAACTTATTGATAAACTGAAGTTTAAATTAAATTTAAATTTAAATACTTCAATTTATAAATAAAAAGATATTGTTTTTTTCAATATAAATAAAAAATCTTTTAAGATAACTTCTTAAATTATATCATTTACAATTACTATAAAAGTATAAATATGTTGGGTGGAAGGTCCGACATCTTACTCGTATTTAAAAGTTGTTGTCTCGTGTTCTTATAAGCTCAAATTTGAATATTTCGATGGGGACGTACACAATTTTTTTTCCTTCCTTTTATTCGAAATCTACGTATAAAATTCTCTTCTGTGAGCGTGGAGAATACAAATCGATTGTTGCTTGGGTTGCTTTCCCGAGGCGGCTCAAGAGGAGCTTCCGTAGACGGTGACGGTGACAAGAAACTAAAGCGAGTTATAAAATACAGTTTTCTTCTTCTTTTATATATAAGAATTTTTTAGCAATCAAGAGATTAAGCTAATTTGTTTTTATATATTTTCATATTTAGTTAGTGTCATAAGTTTAATCTTTATTATAATTCTTTCTCATGATGGTTTTTAATTTGAATAAAATAAAATTAATATTCTAATATCACAAATGCAAAATATTTATTATAAATTATGATTATGATTTTTTATAAAAAAAATTATTGTAATCCTGTTGTAATTTTTTATTTTTTTAGTAATTTTTAAAATTTTTCTTTCAAAATTGAACACGTTTTCTAATTTTTCATTGAAAAAGGAAAATAAAAAAACCGAAAATGAAAAAGAAAAACTATTTTTCTCGAAAATACATGTTCTTCGAGGTTTGAGGGATTGAAAAGTCGGTTTTAGGAATTTTGGGCTTATTATATCTGATATGACCGAAACCTTTAGCATTAATTGGATCTTTTTAGCATTTCATTAAAAAAATATTAATATATTTGACTCTTCCAAAACAAAATTTTAAAAAATGAAATACACGTAATCAATTCCTGATATTACGTGCGTGATGACGGGTAAAAAGAACAGAGGAGTCAACCTGACGTCGTCCGACGCCGCCGAATAAATTATTTCGACAATTCCTCGGCTATTGTTTTTAATTACTCTTCTCAATAACCGCAACGGGTTTGTCTTCTCTCGAACAAAGTTATTCAACCTGGGCTTCCTCAAAACTCGGGTCGAGCAGAATATTTTGGATTAATTTAAAATAATATTATTTAATATTTAATTTCTTAGAAAAAGATGGTAATAATATAGTTTTAATTTTTTTATAAAAAATAAATTAAATTTTAATTGGGTGAAAAATTATAGATAAATTAACTGAATTTAATCGAATTAATTTTAATTTAATTTAAAACTTAGTTAAAATCAGAAAATTATTAAATTGATATGTCGGGTTTAATATCGACGAAAGCATCATGGATTCATGTACGACAATCAAGGCTTCTTGGGAAATTTTGAGTACAAAAACATACAACATGGTTCGTGGTTTACCCTTTTTCTAATAATCATATATAATTTGTCTAAGCTTTTTCTACCGAAAAAAATAATACAAAGAATAATAACATTATAACATCCAGGAACAGAATGAAACATTACACAAAAAAAAAAAGGAAAATTTTTCCAGGTGACCATGACCATTCTTTTGAAATCCCACTTGGCACTGTCAGAGCCAGATTGTCACTTAAAAATTTCAGGATTGGTTGCCATTAAACATGAAAGTTTCACTAATTGTGTAGTGAATCACTGGCAGTCTGGCACTGCTCTAAAATATATAAAAGGGCAGTTTTATGTTTAATTGACGAAAATGTTAGTATTACACATGGAAATTAAGAATTACTCGGTATGCTTTGTTGTGTATGGTCCCATACCATGTGATAGTGGGACCATCATATTTATTGAGAAGAGAGGCAGCTGACCACTTTAAAATTAAGTGGTTCGGGTACTGTAGCACAAGATTTGAAAAGAGAAGAGAGGAGAAGAAAATCAAGAGAGAAAAAGAGAAGAAAAGGTAGCAGAGCAGCCTTCATTCTTTCTTCGATTTCCAGCTCATTCACCGTTGGATCGGGCTGAGATTTTGACAGAAGCTTCTAGACACGTTGATCTTCATTCTGAACGGTTGGATCGAAGATTGGTGATGTGGAAGCTAGCCGTTTTGACAGAAAACGGGGCTGTCAGTTTTGTGAGTTTTTCTCAAATAATTCTCCTTTAATCTTGTTGTAATCCAAGAATAAGTTGTTCTTGATGATATATATGTTGTATAACTTAGTTGAATCTGAGGAAGAATGATTGTGAACCCATTATTTGTTGATAGTGGAAGTTTTTTAGGTGGACGACGGTCCCGTGGTTTTTCCCGCATCGGGTTTTCCACGTTAAAAATCTTGGTGTTGATTTTGTGATTATTTGTATTATTTTTCATCATTGTTTGATTCTATTTTACTGCACAAAGAGGGAAAGAATTGGGACTTGTGAATTGTAATTGTATTCCGCTGAATTGATCTGGGTAAATTGGTGTCCGGTTGTTCCTAGTTTTCCTAACAAAGTGGTATCAGAGCATTGGTTGTGTAGATTGAATTTCTTGTGCAATCAAAATGGAAAAGGAAGATTCGGGCATGATAAAGCTTACTTCCTCAAATTATTTTCTATGGAAAACAATGATGGAGGATCACTTATATTGCAATGATTTGGCTTTGCCGATTGAATGTAAAGGAATAAAGCCTGATGATATGGATGATGCAAAATGGAATGGACTAAATAGAAAGGCTACTGCTAATGTTAGAAAATGAGTATCTTCTAAGTCCATTAATCATATTTCTCAAGAATATGACTGTTATACAGTTTGGAAGATGTTGGAAGAAACATTTGCTAAGGAGAGTGCACAAAACAAGGTTTTTGTAATTAGAGACCCTGTGAATTTAAAGTATAGAGATGGTGAAGATGCTTCAGTGCATATAAATGTATTCCAAGGGTTCTTGAATCAGTTGCCATTGATGAATCTGGAGTTAGCTGATGAAATGCAAGCACTAATCCTACTGAGTTCATTGCCGGATAGTTGGGAGACTTTGGTGGTGTCACTTAGCAATTCTACTCTGAATGGGAAGATCACTTTGAAAACAGTGAAGGATTGTATCCTCAATGAAGAGAAAAGGAGGAAAGGCACAAGCACTTCTGAGTCTCATGCATTTGTTACAGAAAGTCGAGGGAGAAGTCCAAGCAGGTTCTCTCACAGCAAGCAAGATAGAGAATCCAGCAATAGAAAAGGCAAATGGAAGCCAAGAGGAAGATCTCAGTCAAGGAAGGGTTTTAAGTGCTATTATTGTGACAAGCCTGGGCATATGCAAAAGGATTGCAGAAAGTATAAAAGAGATAAAAAGGGTAAAGATGAAGACAAGAATGAAGAGAATGGTACAGCTGCAGTTGTATATGATGGTGATGTTGCCATTGTTTGTGATGATGGTTGTGTTAATCTTGCATGTCAGGATACCACCTGGGTTGCAGATTCAGCAGCTTCTTACCATGTTACACCCCGACGTGATTTTTACACATCCTACACTGCTGGTGACTTTGGTCAAGTTAGGATGGGAAATCAAGGGATGGCTAGTGTTGTGGGCATTGGAGACATTTGGTTGGAAACCAATACTGGGTGCAAGTTGCTACTCAAAGATGTTAGGCATGTGCCTGATATGCGCCTACACTTAATCTCTACAGGTACTCTTGATGAAGAAGGCTATCACAATTACTTTGGAGATGGTAAATGGAAGCTCTCCAGAAATTCCCTGATTGTTGCTAAAGGGAAGAAAATGGATCTCTACATGTCACAAGCCAAGGTGATCAAAGGGGAGGTGAATGCAATTGAAGATTGCTCTACTGATCTGTGGCATAAGCGGCTTGGACATTTAAGTGAGAAAGGCCTTGACATCCTTGCCAAGAAGAACTACCTTCCATTAAAAGGTATGAACTTGAACACATGTACTCATTGTTTAGTTGGCAAACAACACAAAGTTGCATTTCAAAGATCACCTTCACATAGAAGATCACATGTTCTTGATTTAGTTCATACTGATGTTTGCTCTATGATTGATAAGTCTCTTGGAGGTGCATTGTACTTTGTTAGTTTTATTGATGATCACTCCAGGAAAATTTGGGCCACTTGTTTGAAATCCAAAGATCAAGTGCTTGATGTCTTTAAAGATTTCCATGCCAGAGTTGAAAGAGAAACTGGTAGAAAGCTCAAATGTGTTCGAGCTGACAATGGTGGTGAATACAGGGGTCCTTTTGAGAAGTACTGCAGGGAACATGGTATCAAGTTGGAGAAGACAGTTCCTAAGACTCCACAGCAGAATGGAGTGGCTGAGAGAATGAACAGAACCATTGTTGAAAGAATTAGATGTATGCTCTCTCATGCAAAGCTGCCTAAATCCTTTTGGGGTGAGGCAATGAAGACTGCAGTTGCCATGATCAACCTTTCTCCATCAGTTCCTCTTGAATTTGATGTTCCAGATAGAGTTTGGAAAGGAAAAGATGTCTCTTATGCACACTTAAGAGTGTTTGGATGCAGGGCATTTGTACATGTTCCTAGAGATGAAAGGTCTAAGCTTGACAGCAAGACAAAGCAGTGTATTTTCTTGGGCTCTGAAGATGATGAGTTTGGCTATAGGTTGTGGGATCCAAAGGAGAAAAAAATTGTGAGAAGCAGAGATGTTATCTTCTTTGAAGATCAAACCATTGAAGACTTTGAACAAAAGGAGAAAACAGAGTCTACTGTTTTTATTTCAACTAATTCAAATCCAAGACCTACTCCACAGTTATTTTTGATGCCTGCTAATCATGGGGGAGACTTGCAAAATGATGATAATGGTGGTTCTCTTATTGAGCCATTAGTTGGTGATCCTGAAGTAGCTAATAATGATGTAGATGTTATTCCTGAACAGGTTATGCAGGAAGCTCCAAAGGAGCCACAATTGAGAAGGTCAACTAGACCTCGCCAACCTTCCACCAGATATTCTTCTCATGAGTATGTGTTGGTTACTGATGGGGGAGAGCCAGAATGCTTTGATGAAGCTATGTCACATGAGAAGAAAAGTGAGTGGTTGAAAGCAATGCAAGAAGAGATGAAATCCTTGCATGAAAACCATACATTTGAGTTAGTGAAGCTTCCTAAAGGTAAGAGAGCACTCAAGAACAAATGGGTGTTCAGGTTGAAAATTGATGAACATTGCTCACAGCCAAGGTACAAGGCAAGATTGGTTGTGAAAGGCTTCAGACAGAAAAAAGGTATTGATTTTGAAGAAATCTTTTCACTAGTGGTCAAGATGTCTTCAATCCGAGTTGTGCTTGGCTTAGCTGCTAGTTTGAATCTTGAAGTAGAACAACTTGATGTGAAAACTGCCTTTCTCCATGGTGATTTGGATGAGGAGATCTACATGGAGCAGCCTGAAGGTTTTGAAGCAAAAGGTAAAGAGCAGCTAGTTTGTAAGTTGAAAAAGAGCTTATATGGGTTAAAGCAAGCTCCAAGACAATGGTATAAGAAGTTTGATTCTTTTATGGTGGATCATGGTTATGACAGGACCACTTCTGATCATTGTGTATTTATGAAAAGGTTTCCAGATGGAAACTTTATTATTCTCTTGTTGTATGTGGATGATATGTTGATTGTTGGCCATGATGCTAAGAAGATTCAGATGTTGAAGGAAGAGTTGAGCAAGTCTTTTGCAATGAAAGACTTGGGACCAGCAAAACAGATTCTTGGTATGAAGATCACACGTGACAGAAAGAAGGGAAAACTTTGGCTATCTCAGGAGAGATATGTTCAAAAGGTACTTGAGAGATTCAACATGAGCAACTCCAAACCTGTTTGTTCTCCACTTGCAAGCCACTTTAAACTAAGTTATAAGCAATGTCCTTCAAGTGATGAAGAAAAAGATGAGATGAAAAAGGTTCCTTATGCATCCGCAGTTGGTAGCTTGATGTATGCCATGGTTTGCACAAGGCCGGATATAGCTCATGTAGTTGGTGTGGTTAGTCGGTTCCTCTCCAATCCTGGTAAAGAACACTGGTCAGCAGTGAAATGGATACTCAGGTATCTCAAAGGTACTTCTAGTTTCAGTTTATGTTTTGGTAATGATAAACCTGTGTTGAATGGATACACAGATGCAGATATGGCTGGTGATGTTGATTCTAGAAAGTCCACATCAGGATACTTGATGAAGTTTGCAGGGGGAGCAGTCTCATGGCAATCAAGGTTGCAAAAATGTGTTGCATTATCCACTACAGAGGCCGAATATATTGCTCTTACTGAAGGGGGCAAAGAGTTGTTATGGATGAAGAAGTTCTTGCATGAACTTGGCTTAGTTCAAGAGAACTTTGTGTTGCATTGTGACAGTCAAAGTGCAATCCATCTCAGTAAGCATCTTACTTTTCACTCTCGATCAAAGCACATTGAGGTTAGATATCAATGGATTCGAGATGCTATGGAGATGAAGTCATTTGTTGTTGAGAAGATCCATACTGATGACAACGTGTCTGACATGATGACCAAACCTCTACTGAGAGAGAAGTTTGAGTTTTGCAGAAAGGAAGCAGGCTTGTTAGAGCCTCCTAAATTGAATTTTACATATTGATCGCCGATATGGCGAATTCCTCACATGGTGTGTGAGGGGGAGATTTGTTGTGTATGGTCCCACACCATGTGATAGTGGGACCATCACATTTATTGAGAAGAGAGGCAGCTGACCACTTTAAAATTAAGTGGTTTGGGTACTGTAGCACAAGATTTGAAAACAGAAGAGAGGAGAAGAAAATCAAGAGAGAAAAAGAGAAGAAAAGGCAGCAGAGCAGCCTTCATTCTTTCTTTGATTTCCAGCTCGTTCACCGTTGGATCGGGCTAAGATTTTGACAGCAGCTTCTAGACACGTTGATCTTCATTCTGAACGGTTGGATCGAAGATTAGTGGTGTGGAAGCTGGCCGTTTTGACAGAAAACGGGGCTGTCAGTTTTGTGAGTTTTTCTCAAATAATTCTCCTTTAATCTTGTTGTAATCCAAGAATAAGTTGTTCTTGATGATATATATGTTGTATCCCTTAGTTGAATCTGAGGAAGAATGATTGTGAACCCATTATTTGTTGATAGTGGAAGGTTTTTAGGGGGACTACGGTCCCGTGGTTTTTCCCGCATCGGGTTTTCCACGTTAAAAATCTTGGTGTTGATTTTGTGATTATTTGCATTATTTTTCATCATTGTTTGATTCTATTTTACTGCACAAAGAGGGAAAGAATTAGGACTTGTGAATTGTAATTGTATTCCGCTGAATTTATCCGGGTAAATTGGTGTCCGATTGTTCCTAGTTTTCCCAACATGCTTAGTATTGCATGGAAAGAAACAGTAACAAAGACTAAATATACAACCATGCTCGGGAGAGGCAACAAGGGTGCTATCAGCTTCAAGAATTTCCTGCCGAAAAGCTTCAGCTGATGGGGGAAAACTCCGGGCGCCTTTAAGAAGTTTTTGCAGGTAAGTTTCAACATCTATTGGAAGATTTTCCATGCCAGTTATGCAATCTGCTCGGTTGCTGCCATATATAATCAATCATCTTTTATCATCCATTAAAACTAAAATATGTTTTAGTATGTTTTAAGAGATTAGACGTTAACGAGATTTTAAGGTGTTTATTTCTGGTCATTTTTTCATGAAATTAGAAAAAAATCACTCGATTATGAGTCATGAGATTTTACAATAGGAATTCTTATTTAATGGATTGAGCCCTGCATGGAGCTCCAGTACCATTAAGAATGCTTAGACTAAAGAAATGGGGACGAACAACATAGCCGAAAAAGGAAGCAATTAAGGCAAGCCCAGTACAGTGCAATGGGGCTTGGCCCATACAAAATAACAGCACAAGAGCATTTGGCATCCATTTTATATCCATCTTTCATTGTTTTATTCACATTTTTTTCTTAAATTCTTTTGGCTATTTCCATAGTTATGAAAATCTTCTTATAGATGATGAAGTAACTATTAATATTTATTCTTGGAATCATATAATTGTTTTCTCAAAACTGGTTTTTATAATGTTCTTGAACAATACCAGACAAATTTCCGAACTTCATTTCCTACATTTTTCAAACCAGAATTTCGTATGTTACTACCATTTGTCACCATGACGTTTAAGAAAATACCGAGTCGCAATTCTAAAGCATGGCTGGGTACTGTATGGAATGCTATCATGCATGACAGCAGAAAGTACAAATGCATGGCTTCCACGACGCCGAATGATAATCCTAACGTGCATGTGTACAGAAGAAAAACATTCCAGCTCGAATGATGAGGCCTTCATTATAGGAAGCCTTGCGAAGGGATCCACTGAGAGCTGCAACTTTGATCACAGAATCTTCTGCCACTGTCGCCATTTTTTCCTGCTCAAAATCTGTTTCTTTCTTTGTTAACTTGCCAGTAACGAGAACGAAGAATGTAAACGTGCATGGTTTTTTAAGTACACTTTGCCACTTCTTGGTATGGTTATGGATTGCCTCTTCGGTCAATATATAGTTCAATTACCTATATGATTCCCTCAAAAAAAAAAAAAAACTAAATTTAGCCTGCAAAATAAAAGGTCAGAATTTCAAAACTTGACCTAATTTAGCCGCTGCATTTAGCTATATTAAGGTAATAAACTTGGCACAATCACTATTCAACTCTAGTAAAAGCTCTACTTAAAAATTAGAAAAAGATTAGCTTGAAGCCTATAGCGTTAAAATATCAATTTTATCACAAGGTAAAGCGTCAATAAATTCAATTTTATGACTATCGCACTCCCAAATTACGGAAATTTTATATTTTAGTCCTAACCTTTTGAAAAAAGTTTAATTATATGCTTTAAATTAAGACGGAACATTTTATAGGAAACACATATTTCGCACTCCCATAAATTAGGTTAATTTCAAATTCTAATTATATGATTTTTTTATGTTAATTTATTTAAAATTTACGCTCATTTTTCTTCTGTTATTCTAATTTTATGTGTACAGATGCAGTTTACAATAACCCGAAATCAATAAGGTAATAGAAATACACGACTCAACTTCCATATATTAAGGTGATAGCACTCATTACTCGGAGACTAAGGGCACAACCAGCTAGGAGTTCTACTCCCTTTCTTTTGCTTAGAGAAAGGAATAATCTTCTTTGGGGGAAAACAGCACGAAGAAATGGGGCTTAAGGATGGCAAAAGGAATATTGCATCCTATTAATTTTGATTTATTGTGGCACGAACACTTGTAGAGAAATAAAATAAACGTTCCCTTCTTAAATCTACTAAGATTAAAATGTCAATATAGTTTTTGCCTTTGTCACGTCACGTAAATTCCAAGAAAATCAATCAACTGAGAATCCCAAAAGAAAAATCAAGCACATCTAGAGAGCATTATTTAGGATGTTGGTTTACTCTGTATTTTTAATAAAAAATAATTTTTAATTTTTAATTAATTTAATATTAAAAAATAAAATTAAAAATAATTCAGATTAATCTAACAAACCAGTAACTTGAGTCAAAAGATCAAAATAACTTTATAAAAAATAAACTAAAAAATAACTCGAGTTAACCTGGATTAACTTACTAAACTTGTGACATGGTTCATGAAATTAGAATAACTTTATAAGAAATGAACAAAAACAAATCATGAAGTCTAATTAATTTATAATCAATAAAATATTAAATAATAAAATTAAAAAAAAAATTAATTAAAAAAATCTTATCAAACTAGTTAATTCTACTAAACTCGTCATTCAAGTTCAGTTATGAGAATAAAATAAAAAATATGAATGAAAATAAGAAGATAACAGTAATAAAATAGCAAGGGAACAGTGTGCACAATAACTAATAGTGAGGGACCAAATGTATCAATGTCCCCATTTTCTATATAACCTCATTATACGTGTAAGAAACTTGACTTGCCGTTCATATAACTACACAACACGAATTAGTCGGGTTATATTCAGAATGGTGGATAGCACCGAGTATCGATCATATGTATGACAAGGAAGATACCATTATGAATGCCTTTCGGTGGGGAAGAAAGCATCTCTGAAGAGGACTTACCGCCTCTTCTTGGTTTCAGCTCGCATCATGTCGCTCTTCTTAATTATATTCAGAATGGTGCTCTTACAGTTGCAAGCTTGCATCAAGGTTTCCATTAAATAAGGTGGGCCAAGATGTTCCCAAGAATATAGTCATTTCTGTGGTCCTAGGTGGTCAAGTGAATTAAATCTCCACCAAGAGAATTCCTACCTTCATCCTTCATACAAAGGATCGATGCCCTATCGTTGCCGGCATCAAACACAACCGGCCACAAAAAAAAAAAAAAACATAATTATCATCCCCAATTAAATAACATCCAAAAAAATAAAAGAAAAAGGTTTTTATATATATATATCACAAGGTCAACAATTTTTATTTGAAAGATACCAATTTTTTTTCTTTTGTTTTCTTATTGATTCTATTAAATTTGGATTCGTTTAAATTTTCCAAATTTATGCTTGGAATCTTAAATTTTCCAACTCAATTAACCAATTTGAGTAGGTTTAACAGCCATGCTAAAAATAATGATCCGTGGATAGCCAATGACATCTCTCACAAAAAGCACAAAAAAAGAAAAATTCCACAACCTCTTCCTATGATACCTTTTTGGAACTTTTTTTTTTTTTCAGATTTGGCGCAAGAATCTCTCCAGTAATATTTTCGTCAGGATCGGCATCACAAGGAGGCATTATTCTTCTTGTCCGTAGTGCACATTATGCTTATTATTCGTTATTTATATACCCAAGAAAGCTTCTACATTTGAATTAGACGAGCCACGAGAACTTAATAGTGAAGGGATATACTACTCTAAGACCAAAGAAATGAATACCTAAGACAGTGCAGAAAACTGAGAAACTGAAAATACCTTGAATGTTATATTAGCACATGGTTGGAGAGTCTGAGTCCCAAATGCGACATTACACACAGAATAAAAGACCGGACAGGTGAAAAACCAACATGACAAAACTCTAATGGCAGATTACTTTAGCTGTTACCTTTGAGTCGCAAAGTGAATGCAAGCAAGCTTAAAAGAACTTCCTTCAGTCTGTCCTTAGACTGTGGATCAATCAAGTTTCCATTGCTGTCAAATTTTGCTGGAGGTGCAAATGCATTCAAGTGAAACTCGGGTTTGTTGATGAAATGAAGGTCAAGATAAATTCCAATTTGGCGAAGATGGTACTGTGCTAGCCCACCACCAAAACTTCCTCCAGTGCTTACAATGGCAGCAGCTTTGTCAGCCCAGCAGTTTGGTGGTCTAGATGCCCAGTCAATTGCATTCTTCAAAGGTGCTAGCAAATGGGAGGAAAAAGTAACAGTAGATCAAAATCCTAATCGTTGAGTAAGATGAAATCATTCAACTCAACTTTCCTAGTCTGAAATAAAGCACTTTATGGCCAGTCCCGGTGAGTAAAAATCCAAGTTCAACAGATTCCTATGAGCTCATATGCAGGTAAATGCTAATCCCAAAAATTGTCGATACCATCTCATACATGTAGCGCACTGTGTGTGTTTATGTATGTATTCATGTACATGTACTAGTACAAAAAACAGAGAGAGAAGGGTACCGTACCGGTGACGGAATAATTGTACTCAGGCGAGGCAAAGAGGACACTATCAGCTTGAAGAATCTTCTGCCGGAAAGCTTCAACAACAGGTGGGAAATTACCATCAACTTCAAGATCAGTGTTTAGCATTGGCAGTGGTGAAATATCTATGTACTCAATCTCCATGCCATTCACCGAATCCATACTTATCTGAATTGCTGCAAAAATATCAAAACCCCGCCTCAAAAATCAAACCAAGACTCCAAATTAGTACATGCATGTAGATTGACAGACACGCAATGAGAAAAAGCTGGGGCTGTTTTAATTACCAGAACGAAGGAGGCCACGGTTGAAGGAGCCTTTACGTAGAGACCCGCAAAGGGCTACGACTTTGATCACTGGTTTGGATGCCACTGCTTCCATCTCTCTCTCTCTCTCTCTCTCTCTCTCGGTGTCTTTGCTTGGAAAGAGGGGAGAGGAGGTACAGATGATAAGATGCTACTCTTGGATTGGATGCTACTTCACCTAGGAGATGTCAATTCATGCCGCTAGCATGATTTTGGCATCAAGACTAGTTGTATTTAATTAAGTGATGGTAAATGGAGTGGTCTTCTAGAGATGTAAAAATAAAAATTAGGAAACTCAAATTATCAAAAACTTATTAAGAAAACAAATCTATATTTTGAATTGAAATTCATTCAATACAATCACCAATTACAGAAAAGATTAAATACCAAATGAAAGAATAAAATTAAGAATTTCAAAGAATTAAAATTTGTAGTTTATTTCTATACTTGTTTAATTGTATTCTTATATGTATACTTTCTAATTGGTTGATTATAATTACACATCCTATAAATAATTTTTTTTATTTTATCATATTGCAAAATTATCACTTTATTGATTTTTTCTTTTCCTTTTTTATATATATATTTTTTAAATAAGTATTTATGGTGATTTGTTTGAATGTTCAATTTTTCACTTATAAATTATTTCAAAAAGATTACCTGTCTTTTTCTTATGCTACCATCTAGTTATTGATTTTATTTAAATGAAATTATGATTGCAAAAATAAAGATTATAATTATCTATATTTATAACTATTGTTTTAAAAAATAAAATGTTTGATTATCATTAGCATAAGGAGGTGTTTAGGAATCTTCCCTAAGAATTATAGCAATTAACAGCAAGGAAAATTTTAATTTGACTAAAATTTTAAAAACTGTAAATTGATAAATCTTTATATTTTAAAAAAATTAATCAGAAAAATATTTTTTAAAAAAATATTATAAGTGCAAAAAAGTTACATAATAATGATGTAGTTATCTTGGTCATAAACATTAAGGTGAGTTTTTTTTTCCTAATTGAGGAGGTATGTTCCTTTTTTTCAATTTAAATTTCAAGGCTATTAAATTTCCTCGTTTGCAGTATATCAATGTGGAAAATATACTTTTGGAATTATTCATGAAAAAAAAAATATTCTTGATTAACATACAAACCGGTTATAAGTTAGTGATCAATTATAGTGAATAGATAATGGTGATGGAGCAATTGTTGTGAAAGCGGTTTCTTTTTTTTTTTTTTTTGATTTACGTGGGGTGTCCGGGCCAGCTTGCGCGCACCACGACTAATCCCCACGGCCCACTGAATATCCTGCAAACCCAGTAGGCATGTAAGGCACCGCGGGGGTGACAGGCGTGCACGCTAGGGCTCGAACCCAGGTGCAGTGGAAGGAGACAAGCCCCTTCCACCGCTAGGCCAAGCCCTTTCTTAAAGTGATTTGAAGTGCTATGTAGAAATGAAACAATTTTTTTCTTTGATAAATCATAGAAATAATAAAATAATACATTATGTAGATTCAAGATGATTGATTGATTTTTTTATATATATAGTTATTGTGATATTGTTTGTGTCGCTACACG
>NW_011501511.1:36435-40398 GCF_000495115.2 Populus euphratica
ACAAAACGAATGATTTTGTTTTTATTTGATTGGGGGAAATAAAGATTTTATTGGAGTCGCCATCTAGTAATTTGAGGGAATTAGAAATCCAAAATTAGACACTGGTCCCAGAGATTCGGGTACTGGGTTAGTTATGATTAAGGGAAGGTAGACACCACCTTTAAAACATCCTTTAAGAAAAAGGTTACCTTTACTTGTGTGTTTTTCTTACTTGATTCAAATGCTATTATATTTTGAGCTTATTTGTAATTTTTTAACATGGTTAACATCGGTCCCTAAAAATAGGAGACGCGTTAAAAATGACATCAGTCCCTAAAATTAGGAGACTTTGTCTAAAATGTCGACGTTTATCCCTAAAACGGAGAGTTACGTCTGATTTATCAAAATAAATAATAATGGACATAATCCATATTTGGTATTTAATTTTTTTTTGACATCGGTCCTTTTCTGTAAATAAAAGAGACGTGTCGACAAATAATATTTATTTTATAAAATAAAAATTATTTTTGATATCATTCACAAATAGATATATCAATTCTTGAAAATTGGGTTTTTGACCCATAAACAGTGATATGATAAAATGGGTGTTGAACCCGCGTCGTTATTTATTTTTGGTTTATTTTTTTGTTGTTTTTTTCACGTGCAAAAATTTACAAGTATTTATATATAAAAATATCATAGAAAATTACCTGGGTACCCCTGTATAGGCAAAATACTGAAATACCCTCGGATTTAGTGAAAATTTATGAAAATGCCACTGGTAGATCCTGTGTGGCTCACGCACGGTTACTGTTGACGGCGGCGAAATTTTCCGGTGAGATGCCAGCCAAAAGATGGTTGATTCTGGTAGATCTGAGGATGAGGATTCTGATGGTGGTGGTCTCGTTGGTCGTTGATGGCTGAGGAGGGAGAATCGACAAGTTGAAGGTCGGTTGGCCGATGACAGTCGTGGCCTTTCTCCGGCCAAAATCGCCGGTGAAAAAGTGTAAAACGGCCGGAGTTTTGCTTCAGAGGAGGCGATTCACGTTTTTGTGGTGGTTTCCTGGTTTGAAACGGCCGGAAATGGTAGATCGGCGGAGAGAGAGAGAATCGCCGGCGAGAGGAGAGAAAAGCTCTGGGTTTTTCTACGGTGTGGACGAGTGTATGGTGCGCTCGTGTGTCTGAAGGCTGTGAACTGTTGGATCTCGGATGAACAGATCGTGCGGCTATGATTCGTTTGATCTTCAAGTTGATCGGACGGTCAGGATTGAATGGGCTACGATCTGGTGTGGCGCGGTGTACCGAGTGCTCGGTATACCTGCTGACGTGGCGCAACCAGATCGAAGGGCATATTATTTGAATGGCTGAGATTGATTTGGGTTTTAATTTGGTGTGGTAAAGCCTATTGTATCCTAAGAAATCAAAGGCTCAGATCTAAATACTATTAGATCTAACGGTTGGGATATTTTTGGTATTTTTTAATTTATTAAAAAAAAATTAATATCTTACTATGGTGCAGAAGAAGTATAAGAAAAATGAATAGTACCCAAACAGTAACCCAAATAGTGAATTTGAGAATTGAGAATTTGATTTAGAATGAATTTTTTAATCCTTTCTCCCCCTGTGTGTCCGGCTTTCATTGGCTATTTATAGCCAATGAATTCAGACAACAATTCACGAATTGTTAAGATTTTCAACTTCCACCGATTACTATTTGTCTTATTATATATAATAATACTAAATAATAATATAATAATACTAAATAATAATAATAATATTTATTTATAGGGGTAAAAATTAAAAATTCAAATCAGTATTATAAAAAGTTTTTTATCTGCTTAAAATCAATTTTAAATTACAAAAAAAAAAATTTTTATACAGGTATCAACTCGGTGGACCAGGTTTTTTGACCAAAAATACCAGTTTTGACCAAAAATAGTCCGAAACTCATTTTTTTATCGCGGTCGACATGGTGGGACCCGTATTAACCTGGTGGACTTGGTTTTGACCGAAAATGACGGTTTTGACCCGAAATAGGTTGAAACTCATTTTTCATCCCGGTCGACATGGTGGGACCCGTATTGACCCGGTGGACTCGGTTTTGACTGAAAATGACGGTTTTGACCCGAAACAGCCCGAAACTCATTTTTCATCCCGGTCGACATGGTGGGACCGTATTGACCCGGTGGACTCGGTTTTGACCGAAAATGACGGTTTTGACCCGAAACAGCCCGAAACTCATTTTTCATCCCGGTAGACATGGTGGGACCAGTATTGACCCGGTGGACTCGGTTTTGACCCGAAACAGCCCGAAACTCATTTTTTATCGCGGTCGACATGGTGGGACCCGTATTGACCTGGTAGACTCGGTTTTGACAGAAAATGACGGTTTTGACCCGAAATGACCCGAAACTTATTTTTTATCCCGGTCGACATCGTTTAACCCGTATTGACCTGGTGGACTCGATTTTGGTAGAAAGATGTGGTTGACTCGAGAAAATATATTTTAGACTTTATATATATATATATATATATATATATATTACATTTTTTTTTCATGAATAATAAGATAAAATAACATTCAAAAAACTTTTTAGTGAATCCAAAATTAGGTTACAACAGTTTGTATACATGTAAATAAGATAACTAGCTGTGCTACCAACCAAAATTTTATTTGAATGTAAGAAAAAAGTATGCATGCATTAGTATTCCTTTTTCTTTTCTATTTACAAGAAAACTTTTAATTTTGAAATGAGAATTTGATATGTATAAAGAAAGTTTTTGTTTTTAAATATGAAGATAATAATTTTTTTTAATTAATTCAAGTTAATTCAATTCAATGTGTTAAATTCATGATTTGAATTATAAATACAATTAACTTATTAATATAGTTTTTGTAAAATAGTTTTTTAATTATATGATAATAAAAACATATGCTATCAAAATAGTTAATCAGTTAAAATTAACAAAAAAAAAAAATTTTTTTTTAATATAAATTTTAGAATCTAAAAATTTATTGGACCCAATTAGTCCGGTTGAGCCTATCAACGAGCTAAAAAGTAAAATTCTTCCCGTAATCTCTTAAGGAAAACATGTGCTAAATCACTTGAACCAAGTTCAACTACTATTGGTATATAAAAACTTGTTAATATTATAAATATAACAACCTTATTAAAAAAATAAAAATTAAATGATATTTAATTGAAAAAATATATTTAGTTAATTTAATAATTTAATATATTTTAATCCATTAATTTTAAATAAAATCAATTTAAATTAGATAAAAACAAAAACAAGCTATGCAGCACGCCTAACAATTTAAAATAGGCCTAGTTAATAGGGTTTTCAAGCGAGTCCTTCTGCATGACCTCAATTAAAATACCTAGTGTTTGTTTTTTTTTTTGTTTTTTTAAATGAACAATATATCACATGCATAACCACTTATGAACCCCCCAACATCACTAAAAATATATAAAAATTAGTTAAATAAAAAAATCTAAATAACACTAATTTATTTTTTCAAGCATGCTTATATAAAAAAAACCCCACTATAACTATTTTTTTGTTAACATGAAAATTAGTCATTGTGGTTGTTGTAATGTTATCAATTAAGAATGTGCTTTTTCTTTCAAGAAACTTTTTATTCCATAACTTAAACTAACTAAAAACATAAAAATGAATAAAATAAATATTTAAACCAATAGGAAATTTTTAAAAGCTACAAAAACCATAAAAGAAGAAAAAGAAAATCAGGTGGACTGAAAAGCATTTTTATGCAAATTTGAGGTTGGCTATGATTTTTTTTTATTTTACACTTTAGTTCTTTTTTACTTAATATTTTTTTAATAATTTTTTTTAAAAAAGGTCGTTAATTTGGTCATAATTGATAAAAAAAATTATTAAAAAAAATTGGTTAAATTGGTACAATAACTTACCTAGCCGTTTTAATAAATGAGCACAAGAGTACTTGGTGTATCTATAAAA
>NW_011501522.1:0-29438 GCF_000495115.2 Populus euphratica
GACCAAATTACCGAACAGTGTTCCAGTTTGGATTGCACCGACATCTCTTTTCTAAGTTTGGCCATCTCTTTATCCTTTCAATTTCAGTTCTTAAATTTATCACTCAATCCTTTCATTTATATGATAGGCCTGCATTTAAAATGAACATTTACTACAAATTAAAGGTATCTTATATTATTAGATATATTATTATAAAACATGCTTTGGTTAAGGAGTTATTGATACTTCAAGTGCAAAATGATGATATAAAACCTTGATAAAAATGCACTTTTAAGTACTATTCACCTTTCATTTATGTGATAGACCTATATTTAAAATGAACATTTACCACAAATTAAAGGTATCTTATATTATTAAATATGTTATTATACAACATGCTTTAATAAAGGAGTTGTTGATATTTCAACTGCAAAATAATGATATAAAACCTTGATAAAAATACACTTTTAAATACTAATCACACCCTCCCAACCAGCTTATTACTAGTCCTTAGTAATCAAAACATTAAAATAGAAAAATAATTTGCAAATTCCACAAAGTAAGGTATTTATCATTCAACTTCCATTAGTTTATCCAGATAAACAAACTCTCATTAAATTTATATATCTGCTCACAACCTCTTAAACAAGATATTAATAAACCTTTTTTTTGTACTCAATATATCAACACATAGTTATGGAGCTTTACTTGAAAGAAAATAAAATTTTTATTTTAATGTTTAAGGTTGATTTTCTTAGGTTGGGATTATTATTATTATTATTTTAATATATATACATATAACTTAAAACATGATACATCTTTAACCCATGTAACGAGTTTTCGGCTAATGACTCCTAGATGAGTTGGTCTAAGGGCATTAGGTGTTGAGACAACCCTACGAGCTTAGTAACTCGAGTTGCCAATAGCTCCCAAGTTAGTTTACTTTAGGGTATTAGGTGTTAAAACATCCTTTCGAACTTAATTGCTTAGGTTAGGGAGGCTACGAAACCAAACTTATCTATATTTTTATTATCATTATTTTTTTTGCTTTTTTTTTTACAATTTATATACTATCCATTTTCCTTAGTTGTTACCTTTAACAAAAAAACATAAATAATGTAATAATCTAGTGTGTAACCCACGATCATATGTTAAAGTATGTGTGTGAAAATTAAGGTTTAAGAATACTTGTTAAATAAGTATATGAGTTGAATTAAACAATAACAATGTAAGAGTTTATAAACCTAAATGTTTCAAGAAGTATTTTGATAAACCTTGTTATGAATATTGCAAATAACCATTGAAAAATATTAACCAAGATACGTCTCAAGAGTCAATAAAATCCCTCCTTACTCTATCATCCTATTAACAATAGTTTGCAAATGGTTTATTAAATAAAAAACGTAGTTAGTTTTTTTTTTAATATCAACTACTACCCTTTCCCCTGAACCAAAACGAGACATTATCCTCAATGTCCTAAGGTAGAAAGATAGAGTATAGAAGACATCACCTAAAACACCAAACACTGACAAACCTGAAACACACTTAAACAAATTTAAGAAACAACAAACACAAATATTATGCTATTAATAAAACCAAAAGACACAAGTTTTTACAAACTAAGACTCAAATCGTAGTTATGATTGCGGCTCACATCTTCTTTTGGTTTTACGTCCAAGAACGACTTAAACGCCCTCTATGGGTCGGGATAGGCTTCCCATCCAGTTTTCTTCAAAACCGGCAAACAGGGTCTTTCTTAGTCAGATTCTCAAGACTATATCGAGCATGTTCTTTATAGAATAGTGGTCATATATTATGAACTACATGATGCACATCTCCATTACGATTTTGTTGTAGTTGAGATGGAAACTAACCTTTCTCTTGGAAATTGAGTGTAGATGTCAATTTTGCACAAGTATCTTTAAAATCTATCATGTTTTGAGCAAGTTGAGTATTTATTATCTCTTGCTTTTCAATGAATGCATGCAATGTTTCCTCAAGATTTCTTCTAGGAGGTGGAGCATAAGACGATGCTTATCCATGAGAATTTTGGAAATTAGGAGGTGCATATCCATGAGAATTTTGGAAATTGTGGTGTGCTTGAAATAATGGTTGTGAAGTTTATGCATTGTTGTTCTCACTCTTCCAACTAAAATTTGGGTGATTTCTCCAACTAGGGTTATATGTTTGTGAGTGTGGGTTGTGGTTGGCCCTTTGGAAACTATTTAAAGCATGAGCTTGTTCATGGAGACATTCCTTAAAAGAAGGCAAGGTTGGACAATCATTGGTTGAGTGTTTATTTGTTTCACAAATTTGACACACAATGTTTTGAATAGATTTTAAATGACCACACTTTTTCAATTCTAGTGCCTTGACTTTTCTAGCTAAAAATGCAAAGTTGGCTTGAAGGTCATGATCTTCCCTAAGGTTGTACATATCTCCACTAGATGTATGAGGTTAAGTTTTACTCGGTGCCTTGTAAGTACCTACGATGTCCTAATTTTGAGCATGAAGGTTAATTGTATAAATTATAAATAACAATAACACAACAATAACAAATCCATAATAATAACAATAATAATAGTAAATACTAATTACATGACCAAAAGATTGATATCTTCACCCAAGTGGAGGAGTGTCAAAGTAATAAATAACCCAGTAAGACTAGGGTCGAACCATAGGGAGGTTAATTGTATAAATAATAATAGTAGTAGTAGTAGTAGTAGTAGTAGGAATAATAATAATGATAGTAGTAGTAGTAGTAATAAAGAGGAGGAAGAAGAAGAAGTTTATGAGAACTTTGAAATGGAAGATTAATGTAATGATTAAACAATGATAACAATAAATGTCAAGGTTAGAGGATCCACTAATGGTATGTCAAACAAGTATGGTATAAATTCTTATTACTCAATTGGAAACCACACACAAAAGAGGTTCTAATCAGATTATAAATTGTTAACATTATTATATTTGTCATCTCATTCGATTAATGCTAATACTTGTAAATCTTGTTAAGCATTCATGATTATAACTTATGTTAACAACAAATCAAGTTCCTTTCATAGCTCAGGTGTCGGTTATACCATATAGTATGGACTATGAAAGTGTCAAGCATTTGTTGTACCAAGTATTGCATAAAATAAATCTAGATTAGTCATTTAACAAGAAACGTATTAAAGAGTGAACAAGATAACAAATTCAAAACATGTTAGTATCAAACATTAAAGTCCATATTAAGTTTACACTATACTTATTCTTACACCATTAGTTTAACCTTTTCACATTGACATAATAAATTTAGCTAAACATAATAAAAGAAAGAAAAATAAATAAATAAAATAAGAACATAAATAAGATAAAAGTTAACTAAGTAAAGTAAAGGAATTGAAAGGCATAAACTTGATATTAATGAAAGCAAAGCATAAATATTACAAAAAATACAAAGAGAGAAAGCAAGAGCATGATCTTGACCTGGAAACCAAGATGCCTAAATGCATGGCAAATGCCTCCTTTTATAGGCTAAAATTAGGAACTATTGATTTGATGACTAATTGATGAGTGGGTGACCAACTCTTGACTTGGTGACAATTCTTGTCTTCTCTTGTCTGCCCAAAATATCATTGATAACGTCAAAATTAAAACTACTTAAAAACATGAAAGTTGCAGGAAATTATCTCATATTTCTAGGGTAAAAAATTAAGGTTATTTAGTCATTTAGAACTCTAGATATGGATCAAACACTGAATAGTGCTCAGGCTGGAGGATAAATTTAGACTTCTTTGTTGTTGCTACAATTTAGACTTGAAAATGGTCTTTTTAAATCTTGGCTCCATATGAAAGTTGTAGGCCTTTGTCTCACCTTTTGATCTATATAAAGTATACCTAAATCCAAGATCTATAGCTCAGATATGACTCAATTACCGAACAGTGTTCTGGTTTAGACTTCACCGACATCTCTTTTCTATGTTTGGTGATCTCTTTATCCTTTCAATTTCAGTTGTTAAATTCATCAATCAATCCTTTCATTTATATGATAGGCCTGCATTTAAAATGATCATTTACCACAAATTAAAGGTATGTTATATTATTAGATATGTTATTATGAAACATACTTTGGTTAAAGAGTTATGATACTTCAAGTGCAAAATGATGATATAAAACCTTGATAAAAATGCACTTTTAAGTACTAATCAACTAATACTACTACTACTAATAATAGTAATAATATTAATAATAATTATAACACAACAACAACAAATCTATAATAATAACAATAATAACACTAAATAATAATAATAATAATAATAATAAAGAGGAAGAGGAAGAGGAAGAGGAAGAAGAAGAAGAAGATGATGATGAGAGCTTTGATATGGAATGTTAATGTAAGGATTAAACAATGATCACAATAAATGCCAAGGTTAGAGGATCCACTAATGTTATGCCAAACAAGTATGGTATAAACTCTTATTATTCAATTGGAAACCACACACAAAGGAGGTTCCAATCAGATTATAAATTGTTAAAATAATTACATTAGTTATCTTATTTGATTAATGCTAATACTTGTAAATGTTGTCAGACATTCATAATTATAACTTATGTTAATAACAAATCAAGTTCCTTTCATAGCACAGGTGTCGGTTATACCATACAATATGTACTATGAAAGTGCCAAGCATTTATTGTACCAAGTATTATATAACATAAATCTAGATTAGTCATATGACAAGTAAAGTATTAAAGAGTGAACAAGATAACAAATATAAAACATGTTAGTATCAAACATTAAAGTCCATGTTAAGTTTACACTATACTTATTCTTACACCATTAGTGTAACTTTCCCCTTGACATAATAAAATTAGCTAAACATAATAAAAGAAAGAAGCATAAATAAATAAATAAAATAAGAACATAAATAAAATAAAAGTTAACTAAGTAAAGAAAAGGAAATGAAAAGCATAAACTTAATATTAATGAAAGCAAAACTTAAGCAATACAAAGAGAGAAAACAAGAGCATGATCTTGATATGGAAACCAAGATGCCTAAATGCATGGCAAATGCCTCTTTTTATAGGCCAAAATTAGAAACTATTGATTTTATGACTAATTGATGAATGGGTGGCTAACTCTTGACTTGGTGACAATCCTTATCTTCTCTTGTCTACCCAAAACGTCATTGATAACTTTAGAATTGGAACCACTTGAAAATATAAAAGTTGTAGGAAATTGTCTCAGCTTTGCAGGAAAAAAAGTGGAGGTCATTTGGACTTCTAGAACTTCGGATATGGTCCAAACCCTGAATAGTGTTTAGGCAAGAGGACAAATTCAGACTTCTTTGTTTTTGCTACAATTTGGACTTGAAAATGACCTTTTTAAATCTTGTGCTCCCACGAAGGCCTATATCTTACCTTTCCATCCATATAAAATAGACCCAAATCTGAGATCTACAGCTCTAGATATGACCCAATTACCGAACAGTGTTCCGGTTTGGACTGCACCGACATCTTTTTTCTAAGTTTGACCATCTCTTTATCCTTTTAATTTCAGTTCTTAAACTCATTAATTAATATTTTCATTTATGTGATAGTCCTATATTTAAAATAAACATTTACCACAAATTAAAGGTATCTTATATTATTAGATATGTTATTATACAACATACTTTAGTTAAGGAGTTATTAATACTTTAGTGGAAAATGATGATATAAAACTTTGATAAAAATGCACTTTTAAGTACTAATCAATAGGCATTGTCATTCATCTAGTTAAGGATTTGGAAAGGCCTATTTCTCAGTAGTTGTAATTTTGATTTTGATAGGTTAGAAACCTCTTATTACGTATATACACTTAAACTCAATCACCTGGTTGGAAAACAACTCATTTATGAGGATTTGCCACGGATAAATATTGATCATTTTTCTTTTTGATATGCTACCTTACACTCTCATAAAGTGCCTTCACTATTTGTGTCTTTCTATTACCATCAAGACAAATCTTTTTATCAACAAGTAAATGAATCAATTGTAATTAAGTTAATGAGTTAAAGCCATAAATGATTTCAAATGGTGAGAAATTAATAATAGAATGCACACTACAATTATAAGCAAATTCAATGAATATAGAGCACCTTCCCAATTCATAAGATTCTTTTAAATGACAATACGTAAATGTGTGGTTAAAGTCATGTTGACTACTTTCATTTGACCATCAGTTTGTAGATGACAAGTTATCGAAAACAAAAACTTAGTTCTCATCTTCCGCATAAAACCTTCCAAAAGTAGTTAAGAAACTTAACATCACAATTAGAAACTATGCTTCTAGGAACCCCATGAAGTTGTACTATCTCTCTATAAAATAAATTAATAATATTGGTTGCATCATCAATTTTATGATATTTTATTAAATGCATCATCTTAAAAAATCTATCAACAACTACAAATATAAAGTCCCTACCCCTTTTCGACCTAGATAAACCTAAAACAAAGTCCATGAAAATATATACCCAAGGTTTATTAGGTATAAGCAAATGAGTATACAAACCATGTGATAAGACCTTGGACTTAGCCTTTCCATATATAATGCATCTATCACACACTTTTTGCACATAACATTTTATTTTAGGCTAGTGAGAGTGTTCATGCTTCATAAGTCTTAGCAACACTAAAATGTCCCATTAACCTGCCTTTATAAGCTCTATAACACGACTAAAAGATTGATGTCTTCTCCCATGTGTAGGAGTGTCAAAGTAATAAATAACCCGACAAGACCGGGATCGAACCATAGAAAGGTTGATTGTATAAATTATAAATAACAATAACTCAACAACAACAAATCCATAATAATAATTATAATAATACTAAATACTAATACTACTACTAATAATAATAGTAGTAATACTAATAGTAATAATAATAATAATAATAATAATAATAATAATAGTAATAGTATAATAATAATAATGAAGAAGAAGAAGAAGATGATAGCTTTAAAATGAAAGATTAATGTAAGGATTAAACAATTATAACAAATATCAAGGTTAGAGGATCCACTAACGGTATGTTAAACAAGTATAGTATAAACTCTTATTATTCAATTGGAAACCACACACAAAAGAGGTTCCAATTAGACTGTAAATTATTAACATAATTATATTAGTTATCTTATTCGAATAATGCTAATACTTGTAAATGTTAGGGAGGCTATGAAACCAAACTTATCTACGTTTTTATTATTATTTTTTATTTTTTATTTTTTTATTTTTTACAAATTACATACTATCCCTTTCCTTTAGTTGTTACAAATTACATATCATCATTTTGCATTTGAAATATCAATAACTCCTTAACTAAAGCATGTTTTATAATAACGTATCTAATAATATAAGATACCTTTAAATTCTGGTAAATGTCTATTTTAAATGCAGGCCGATCACATAAATGAAAGGATTGATTAATGAATTTAAGAACTAAAATTGAAAGGATAAAGAGATGGTCAAACTTAGAAAAAAGATGTCGGTGTAGTCTAAACTGGAACACTATTCGGTAATTGGATCATATTTAGAGCTCTAAATCTTAGATTTAGGTCTCCTTTATATGGATGGAAAGGTGAGACATAGGTCTACAACTTTCATATGGAGCCTAAGATTTAAAAAGACCATTTTTAAGTTCAAATTGTAGCAACAACAAAGAAGTTTGAATTTGTCCTCTAGCCCTAGCACTATTTAGTATTTGGCCCATATCTAGAGTTCTAGAAGTCTAAATGACCTCACTTTTTTACCCAAGAAAGATGAGACAATTTCCTACAACTTTCATGTTTTTACCCAAGAAAGATGAGACCATTTTATTTTGGGCCAGAGCCGATCTATTTTATTTTGTTTTGGCCGGTGCCAACCATTTCATTTTATGTCGGGCCGAAGCAGGCCCATTTCTTGTTGGGCTAGTGCTAGCCCATCATTTTTTATGTTGGGCCGTGATAGCCCATTCCAAATAAATGTCATAAAAATACAAATCCGGTATTAAAATACCCAATTTTCATCAAAACTTTCAAAAAATACAAAGAAATTGAAAAAAACAAAAAATATTTTTGTACATATAGCCAAGTGTCTTAAAACTAAAAAAAATCATATTATATTTTTTATATACCACAAACAATAATTTAGTATGCATTTTGGCTTTAATAACCAGTTTGTTAAAGTCAAGAGAACATTAACTAAAATTTCAAAAACAATAAAAATTTTATTTTGTTTGTTGCTTAGCATTCGAGGTATGACATTACACGTAATGCGTATTTTGGATATTTAATCTATTTTTTAGACAACAAAACGATTAAGTTTAACCGTATTTTAAGATAAGAATCTCCTTATTAAGAAGGTCTTGTCTTGAACCTTAGACAAATCAACAATTAAAAATCATAAAACAAGATGTTAGATTTGATAAGACAAACCAATATAGTATACCTTAGGTAGGGCGTATTTGGGGTGTTAATACCTTCCCTTTACGCAACTAGTCTCCATACCCAATCTAGGTGGCGACTCCCATTCCAATTTTTCACTGATAAGAGACACAAGAATTGCTTATCTCTCCATATTTTCCAGAGATACACCACATTTCTAATTTTGCTTGGATGGTGGATGATCGTCGTGACGTTACACATATACGACAAGCAGCAGAGATTATGATTTGTCGTGCAGAAAATGTTATAAATTTTTATTCCATAGCATGATCAAGAAAAGAAAACAACTTATTATAATAATCATTAACATTTAACAAACCTCTAGGTCTATAGTAAATGTGCTGTTAAGCCCAAGAGGAAATATAAAAGATCTCTTTCAATGTACCCAAACCACTTGATAAGGCAATGAAGGCATTAATATGGTTAAACATTGCATTCATTCGAGCAAACATTATGAAAACCTGTAGTTCCTCTCCAATTGTTTTACCAATGATGTCCCTTTGTGCTAAAGCTTTGGGGATGACCCCCAAATATTGACTACCTGCTAAAAATATAGCTATTGACACCCTCCCCATTAATCTAAGGTTATCTCCCCATATACTAAATGAATCTTTCTCTCGGCTAAAACCCGAGCAAGATGATTTGCTGATTCTAAAAACTCCTTTTCTTTCTCAGGCTAGATCCACCGAAAACACAAACATTTTTTATGTAATGACCTAAGGAATTTGCCCTTTCTATACACTTCTATATTTGTTGAATGTATGGGTTGAGTAGAAATGAAAGGAAGGAAGATAGAATTTTATAGATGAGAAATTGAAAAGACAATTATACCATTTACAAGTAGGCCAACTAGAGTCTTACACACACACACACATTCTCTCTCTCTTTATTTATTTATTTTTTTTATTTTTTTAAAAGCATGTGTATGTACAGGTAATTGTGATTGTGGCTCACATCTTCCCTTGGTTTTACGTCCAAAAACATCTTAAACGTCTTTTATGGGTTGGGGGTAGGCTTCTCATCTAGTTTTCTTAAAAATTGATAAACATAATCTTTTTTAGTCAAATTCTTGAGACTAAGTCGATTATATTCTTTATGGAAATGGAATCAAGTCATGAAATGCATACTGCACATCTCCATCAGGATATGTCTCACAAGTCAATAAAAGATTATATAAAGATTCCTTATGTTTTGAATTAAATCTTGACTTTTAACAATTTTCACAAGCTTCCTAGAATGCATGTGAGTCCTTGAACATGGTAGGCCAATAAAATCCCTTTTGAAAGATTTTTGCAGCTGTCTTTTTTGACGAAGAATGACTCTCACGTGCTTCAGAATGACAAAGTTTAATGACATTATTTACCTTATTGTTGGGAATGAATCTTTGAAATATTTGATCAGGACAATATTTGAATATGTAAGGGTCATCCTTATAAAAGTTTTGCACGTCACTCAAAAACTTTCTTTTATCTTAGGTACTCTAATGAGCTAGCAAATCTCCTAAAGCAAGAAAATTGATGTTTTTATCATACCAAGGCATTAGACTAAGAGAAAGTAAGGATTTGTCAAGAAAGTAATCATCGATTGGTGTGATGTCAGATGTCAAATCTGTTGTCACTCTTGATAAAAGATCTGCATCAATATTTTTGATGTCTTTTTCATCCATGATTTTTTCCTGAGAATAAATCATTTGCAAATTTTCAGATTCATCCAACTTAATTTTACTCAAAATAGATTCAAGTTGATCATAAACTAATTCATTATTAAGATTTACTTCCTGTGAATTATTATCATCTCTAGGTTGTTTGCAAATGTTGAAAATATTCATCTCCAATGTCATGTTTTCAAATAATAGCTTTATCAGTGCATTCCTATAATTAATCAATGCATTAGAAGTTGCAAGAAACAAACATTATAAAATAATAGAAAATGAATTACATGCTTCAACAGGTTGTGTGTCCAAGATAATAAAATCCATAGGATAAATGCATTTATCGATTTGTACTAACACATCTTCAACTATTCCTCCAGACATTTCTATAGATCTATCGGCAAGTAAAAGAGTTACAGATTTTGAGGAAACATCGCATGCATTCATTGAAAAGCAAGAGACAATCAATACTCAACTTGCTCAAAGCATGATAGATTTTAAAGATATTCTTGTAAAATTAATATCTGCTCTCAGTTTCCAAGATAAAGGTAAGTTTCCATCTTAATCACAACAAAATCCCAAGGGGCAATACAATGCAAATGCAAGTAGTTCTAGAGTCCAACACATGGATCAAGTCAAATCAGTCACTACTCTTCGTTATGGTAAGGTTATTGAAAAACCCACTCTTCAACCTTGTAAGAAAGATGATGAGTTAATCTTTGAAGGTAAGGAAGGGGTTGAATCTGAATATTGCAAAGAAAAGACTGATTCCCCACCAACACTTCCATTTCCTCATGTCATGACCAAACAAAAAAATGTCAATCACAACTCTGAAATCTTTTAAACTTTCAAACAGGTAAGGATCAATATACCTTTGTTAGATGCTATTAAACAAGTTCCTTCTTATGTTAAATTTTTAAAAGATCTATGCATTGTGAAGAAAAGACTAAATGTGAAAAAGAAAGTCTTTCTAGTCGAACAAGTAAGTGCCATTCTTCATAATAATAATACTTTGAAATATAAAGACCTTGGTTGTCCTACAATTTCTTGCTTTACTGGAGAACATAAAATTAAAAGAGCCTTACTTGATCTTGGAGCCAGTGTGAATCTACTTTCATATTCAGTTTTTCAAAGTCTCAATCTAGGTGAGTTAAAACCAACTTCTGTAACTCTTTTGCTTGCCAATAGATCTATAAAAGTGCCTAGAGGGATAATTGAAGATGTGTTAGTACAAGTCGATAAATTCATTTATCTTGTGGATTTTATTGTCTTAGACACACAACCTGTTGAAGCATGTAATTCATATCCTGTTATTTTAGGACGTCCATTTTTTGCAACTTCTAATGCATTGATTAATTGTAGGATGGACAGATGAAGCTATATTTTAGAAATATGACATTGGAGATGAATATTTTCAACATTTGCAAACAACCTAGAGATGATAATAATTCACAGGAAGTAGATCTTAATGACGAATTAGTTTATGATCAATTTGAATCTACCGTGAGTAAAATAGAGTTTGATGAATTTAAAGATGTGCAAATGTTTATTCTTAGGAAGAAATTACAGATGTAAAAGGCATCGAAAATGTTGATGCAGATCTTTTTTCAAGAGTGACAACATATTCGATAGCTAACATCACACTAATCGATGATTACTTTCATGATAAATTCTTACTTCCTCTTAGTCCAATGCCTTAGTATGATAAAAATATCAATTTTCTTGCTTTAGGAGATTTGCCAGCTCATTAGAGTACTTAAGACAAAAAAAAGTTTTTGAACGAAGTGAAGAACTTTTATTAAGATGACCCTAACTTATTCAAATATTGTCCTAATCAAATATTTCAAAGATGCATTCCTGACAATGAGGTAAGTAGTGTCATTAAACTTTGTCATTCTGAAGCATGTGGGAGTCATTTCTCGTAAAAAAACAGCTGTGAAAATCTTTCAAAATAGATTTTAGTGGCCTACTATAATAAGGACTCACATGCATTCTACAAAGCTTGTGAAAATAGTCAAAAAGTTATGCTTTATAATTCTGGACTCCATTTATTACTAGGAGAGTTAAGGTCAAGATGGAGCGGTCCATTTATTGAGAAACATGTGTATCCTTATAGTGCCTTTAATATTGAGAATCCAAAGAATGATAATGTTTTTAAGGTAAATAAACATCATTTGAAAGCTTACTTTGATAATTTTCCTAGTGAAAATAAATCCATTAGTTTGAATGATCTTGTGGATAAAAGTTGATTATTTTGTTTTTCTCACATTGTTCTTGTGTTTTTTTTTATGACTCTTGGTTTGCTAGTGATTGTGCATCAAAAGTGTCATTAAGTCTCTTATTTTACATATGTATTTATTGTTTTTATTTGGTTGTTTTTATAATAATTGATGTGTTTTTTAGTAATGAAGTTTGTTTTAATGTTTCGATAGGTTTTTGGAGCTTAAATGAATTAATTCAGAAAATTCAACGTCGGAATTCAGAACAAAGAATTGAAGAGACATTTAGTTGAAGATTGAAGCAAATCTTGGTTCAAATAAGTGCTCCAAATTTGTCCCAAAAATCAATTCTATTCCAATTCTAGAAAAGAATATCATATGATTTATTTCAAGCCCAAACTTGCCTTATGTTGTGTGCAAACTTCAACCATTAAACACTCAAGGTTTCAATGTCAATCTTAGCCCAAATAATAAGTACATTTGTATACTTATTTGATGCTCAAATTCAGCCCAAATTCAGCCCCAAAGCAACCCCAAATCAACCCCAAATCAACCCAAACACAATCCATGATCTTACATGTCCACACAACAAATAACAATTGATTTATTTTGGGTAATCCATTGATCCAAGAAGGCAAGCACATGGATGGAAAGCTGGAGGGGATATTTTAACATTATTTTGGGTCAAAAAGAAGAAGGAGACACCTCATAAATGAGGAAGAAAAACGTGCACCAAAGTAGTTGTAAAGCTGTCTTGATTTGATTTTTCAGAACACCTTTCGGTGTTTTGCCCATACCTTTTGACTCAGGTGTCCAAATGAGCTGTTCTTTAATGATCTGGAAAGGTGACAGAATTTCCTATAAATATGTCTCTAATAGACTTCTCGAAGAAAAGCTTCTAAGAGGGTCGAATTTTTGTCCAAAGTTAGAGTAAGATTTGTGTCCGAATTTTTTCTGAAATTGTATTGTGTTCTTCTTTATAGATTTTGGTTCTTTAGTTTGTAAAACTTATTATTTCAGTTGGATTCAAGTTCTTTCATGTTTATTGAAGTGTTCTTATATATAATCATGGTTGGCTAAACTCTTTCTTGGATCCAAATCAAGGATAATGGTGATTGAGGTGAGTTCTTTAGGATATGAATGAATCTTAATGTTTATCTTCTTATTTTCTTCATGAATGATTTATTATTGTAAAGAAATTTTAGAAATCATTTAGGTAATGTTATAATCTTGAATTTTTATGCACAAACTTTATTTTTGGTATAGAGATTGCTTGATTCAATGTCTTACTTAATATGAAAGTACTTGTTCATTCTTAAGCAATAATCAATCTTCATCTTTCTAATCTTCATTGTAATATCTTCTGATCTAATATCACCATCATTGATATTAGGTTGAGTTATCTTATATATGATCTAATGTCACCATCGTTGATATTAGGTTGAGTTATCTTATATATGTTGAAGAAATCACCAATACATCACCATTAAAATTGATTTGGACCAAGACTTACTTTTTCTTATCATTTAAATTCTATTTACATTTTTTTTATCTTTAAAAACAAATCCATCAATTATTTTCAACCAAGTTATTGTTAATTTAATTTCTCTTGAGTTTTTTTTTTGTTACTTAGCTTAATTTCCAGATCTAGCTCTTTGTGGATATGACCTCGATCTTACCGAGTTAATTGCTACATCGCATACTGGTGCACTTGCGAGTTAAAACAAGCCGATCATAAAAAGCGGTCAAGCAGCTAGTCTCTCTCACCTCGGATAAATAGCGGATAACGATACTCTGTGACTCTAAAGTCGGTTCTTTCAGTTTCCCATGATAACTGATATCTGTGTATATATTTGTTAAATTCCTTGTTCTTTCTCTTTTCTTTGCATCTCTTTTCCACTTCTCATCTTAAAAAATAGACACAACTCTTGAAAAATTAAAAAAGTATTTTCTTGTTTGCCTCAAAATGCGATTACAAAAATTTACCAAGTTAGGTGTGTAAGATTGCAGTTGTTAATGAACCATGGAATTCCTGAAGAGATTCGCTGGCTAATTAAAGCAAAGGTCTGATTATCAGGTGAGTCTTCTAATTCTTTTATCTCATACATGTTTGGGATAGGTAAAAGCACTTTTGCAAAGAAAAGTCGTGCAAAACAACTGAAAGTATGTCATCGATGTGCTAGATGGACTTGTATTGCACAATGTCGTTCTGTAGGAATGATATCTATAAACCGTGAAGATAAAATACAATTCATTAAAGATGACATGAGTAAGGAGTCTTTAGATAATCTTCTATTAACTCTTGATACACATCCTAGTAGAGATGTGCATCGTGCAATTCATGATTTATGGCCCCATTTTCATAAAGAGCATGATCGACTTAGTCTTGAGAATCTGACTAAAAAAGGACCATATTTCCTGGTTTTTAAGAAAACTAGATGGGAAGCTTATCCCCGACCCAAAGAGGGCATTTAAGTCGTTCTTGAAAGTAAAACCAAGGGAAGGTGTGAGCTATAATCACAACTATAATTTTAGTCTTTATTTATGAATCTTTGTGTCTTTTGATTTTATTATTATGTTTTGTTGTTTCTTATATTTGTTTAAGTATGTTTCAAGTTTGTCAGTGTTCATTATTTCAGGTGATATCTTCTATACTCTTTCTACCTTAGAACATTGAAGACAATGTCTCGTTTTGGTTGGGGAGAAAGGGTAGTAGTTGACAAAAGAAAACTAACTGTGTTTTCTATTTCATAAAGCATGTGCAAAATTGTTGTTACTAGGATGACAAAGTAAATGAGCTCTTTTGTTAAAATGACTTTTGAGACGCATCTTAGTAACTATTTTTAACAAGGTCTATCATAATACTTCTTGAAATATTTAGGTTTACAAACTCTTGCATTGTTATCACTTAATTTTGCTCATATACTTATTTAACATGTATTCTTAAACCTTAATTTTCATACACACACACACTTTAATATATGATTATGGGTTGTACATTGGATTATTACATTATTTATGTTCTTTTGTTAATGGTAACAACTAAGGGAAATGAATAGTATATAATTTGAAAAAAAAACAACAAAAAAAAAACAAAAAAAATGATGATAATAAAAATGTAGATAAGTTGGCTTCGTAGCCTCCCTAACCTAAGCAATTAAGCTTGAAAAGGTGTTTTAACACCTCATACCCTAAAGTCACTTGGCATGAAAACTATTGGCCCAACACTTGTTACATGGTTTTAGGAGAAAAGCTTAAGGGAATCAAACATTGCATTATTTACGTATCAGTAGCTGCAACCTTAGTTACTAAGCTCATAAGGCTGTCTTAACACCTAATGCCTTAAGACCAACTGGTCTAAGAGTCATTAGCTGAAAGCTTGTTACATGGGTTAAAGATGCATTGTGTTTTAAGTTATATGTATATATATTAAAAAAAAAAGAGTGTGTGTGTGTGTGTGTGTGTGTGTGTGTGTGTGTGTGTGTGTGTGTGTGTGTGTGTATATTTAAAAAAAAATCCCAATACAAGGAAGTTAGTCTTAAACATTAGAACAAAAATTTGAATTATTTTGTAAATTATTTTTCTATTTTAAAGATTAATGGAAGTTAAATTATTTTAAGTTACACTGTTTAGTATTGGGCCCATATCTGGAGTTCTAGAAGTCCAAATGACTCAATTGTTTTCCTGCAAAGCTGAGACAATTTCCTAGAACTTTGATGTGGAGTTCTAGTTTAAATTCTGACATTATCAATGATGTTTTATCTAGACAAGAGAAGATAAGAATTATCACCAAGTTAAGAGTTGACCACCTACTCATTAATTAGTCATCAAATCAATAGTTTCTAATTTTGGCCTATAAAAGGAGACATTTGCCATGCATTTAGGCATCTTGGTTTCCATATCAAGATCATGGTCTTGCTTTCTCTCTATGTATTGCTTATGTTTTGCTTTCATTAATATCAAGTTTATGCCTTTTATTTCCTTTCCTTTACTTAGTTAACTTTAATCTTATTTATGTTCTTATTTTGTTTATTTATTTTTCTTTCTTTCATTATGTTTAGGTAAGTATATTATGTTTAGGTAAGTATATTATGTTAAGGTGATAAGGTTACACTAATGGTGTAAGAATAAATATAGTGTAAACTCAAAATAGACTTTAATGTTTGATACTAATATGTTTTATATTTGTTATCTTGTTCACTCTTTAATACTTAGCTTGTTAAATAACTAATCTAGATTTATGTTGTATAACACGTGGTATAACAAATACTTGACACTTTTATAGCCTATACTTTATGGTATAACCGACACTTGACCTATGAAACGAACTTGATCTATTGTTAACATAAGTTATAATCATGAATGCTTGACAACATTTACAAGTATTAGCATTAATCGAATAAGATAACTAATTTAATCATGTTAACAATTTATAATCTAATTGGAACCTTCTTTGTGTGTGGTTTCCAATTGAATAATAAGAGTTTATACTATTCTTGTTTGACATACCATTAGTGGATCTTCTAACTTTGACATTTGTTGTTATTATTGTTTAATCCTTACATTGATCTTCCACCTCAAAGTTCTCATCAATTACTTCTTCTTCTTTATTACTACTACTACTACTACTACTACTACTACTACTATTGTTGCTGTTGTTATTGTATTATAGTTGTTTATAATTTATACAATTAATCTCTATGTGGTTTGACTCCGGTCTTGCCGAGTTATTTATTACTTCGACACTCCTGCACTTGGGAGAAGACATCAATCATCTGGTCGTGTCATATAACACTTGGTATAACAAATACATGGCACTTTTATAGCCATACTATATGGTATAACCGACACCTGTGCTATGAAAGGAACTTGCTTTGTTGTTAACATAAGTTATAATCATGAATGCTTGACAACATTTACAAGTATTAGCATTACTTGAATAAAATAACTAATGTAATCATGTTAACAATTTATAATGTGATTGAAACCTCCTTTGTGTGTGGTTTCCAATTGAATAATAAAAGTTTATACTAGGGGTGTTCATTTTCGGTTCGGTTCGGTTTTTATAAAAAAAAAATAACCAAATCGAAATTTTTTTTTTTTAAAAAAACCCGAAACCGAACCGAAACCGGGTCAAACCGACCGATTTTGGTTTGGTTTTTTAGGGAAAAAACTGGTTCAAACTAGCTTGGCTTAGTTTTTTTGATTTGGCTCGGTTTTTTTCAGTTTTGACTCAGTTTTGTTCTGGTTTCGGTTCGGTTTTTCAGTTTTTTAGTTATAAAACCAAAACCAAACTGAACCGATTGGTTTTTTCAAAATTTTAATCGGTTTTTTCTTTCCGTTCGGTTTTTTCGGTTATTTTTTTCTGGTTTTCTCGGTTTAATCGGTTTTTCAGTTTTTTTGTTCACCCCTAGTTTATACTATACTTATTTGGCATACCATTAGTGGATCCTCTAACCTTGACATTTATTGTTATCATTGTTTAATCCTTATGTTAATCTTCCATCTCAAAGTTCATATCCACTTCTTTTTCTTTACTACTGCTACTACTACTAATACTATTGTTGTTGTTACTTTTGTTGTTGCTATTATTGTTGTTGTTGTATTATTATTATCTACAATTTATACAATTAACCTCCCTGTGGTTCGACTTAGGTCTTGTTGGGTTATTTATTACTTCGACACTCCTACACTTCAAAAAAGACATCAATCTTTTGGTCGTGTTAAGTACCTAGACTCGTTAGTTGAAAATGTTCAAAATTAGGACACTACAAGTATTTATAAGGCATCGAATAAAACTCAACCTCATACATCTAGTGGAGGTATGTACAACCTTAGGAATGATTGTGACCTCCAAGCCAAATCTGTATCTTTAGTTAGAAAAGTCGAGGCACTAGAATTAAAAAAGAGTGGTCAATTAAAATCTGTTCAAAAAATTGTGTCAAATTTATGAAACTAATGAATATTCAACCAATGATTGTCTAAATTTGTCTTCTTTCAAGGAATGTCTTCGTGAACAAGCTAGTGCTTTAAATAGTTTTCAATGGTCAAATCATGATCCATACTCACAAACATATAACCCTAGTTAAAGAGATCATTTAAATTTCAGTTTGAATAGTAGTAACAATAATGCACAAACTTCACAACCACCATTTCAAGCATACCATAATTTTTAAAATTCTCATGGATAGGCATCTCCTTATATTCTCCCTCTTAGAAGAAATCTTAGGTAGGCATTGCATGCATTTATTGAAAAGCAAGAGACAATCAATACTCAGCTTGCTCAAAACATGATAGATTTTATACTCTTGCAAAATTCACATCTAATCTTTGTTTTAAGGTAAGTTCTCATCTCAACCATAGAAAAATCTCAAATGGTAATAAAATACAATTCAAGTGCAAATAGCTCTGAAAGTCAACACATGGATCAAGTCTAATCATTCATTACTCTCCACAGTGGTAAGGTTATTGAAAAACCCATTTTTAAACCTTGTGAGAAAGATGATGAGTCAATCTCTAACTATAAGGAAGGGGTTAAACTTGAACATTGCAAAGAAAAAACTGATTCCCCATCAATACTTCTATTTTCTCATGCCATGACCAAACAAATAAAAATTAATCACAATTTTGAAATCTATGAAACTTCCAAACAGGAAGAAATCGAGAAGAAAAAGACACTGAAAATGTTGTCGCGAATCATTTGTCAAAATTGACAATAGATTCGACATCTGACATTACACCACTTAATGATTACTTTCTTGATGAATCTTCACTTTTTATTGCTTCAATACCTTGATCTGCTAATATTGATAATTTTCTTACTTCAAGATTTTTGCCAGCTTATTTGGATACCCAAGACAAAAAAAAGTTTTTGAGCGACGTGCAAATTTTTTATTGGAATGACCCTTACTTATTCAAATATTGTCCTAATCAAATATATCAAAAACAGACTAGGTCCCGCCAATAACCAATGATTTTTTTTCTTTGGGTTGTATTATTTTTTGTTTGTGTATGTTGAGAGCATGTTCTCGCTAGCTTTGCTTTGTACATGTGTATATATGGCTTGCTAGTTTGCTAGCTAGTTTGTTTTGTATCTATAAAATTTCTAACATTTGATAAAAAAAATAAAAAAGATGCATTCTTAACAATGAGTTAAGTAGTGTCATAAAATTTAATCATTCTAAGGTATGTGGGGGTCATTTCTCACCAACAAAGACAATTGTAAAAATCTTATAACGTGGATTTTATTGGCCCACAATGTTTAAGGACACACATGCATTCTGCAAAACCTGTGAAAATTGTCAAAAGTTAGAATTTATTTCAAAACATAAAGAGTCCTTAAATAATCTTCAATTGACTTTTAGGACATACTTTAATGGAGATGTACATCATGTAATTAATGATTTATGGCCCCATTTTCATAAAGAATATGCTCAACATAATTTTCAGAATCTGACTATAAAAGATCGTATTTGTTAGTTTTTAAGAAAATTAGATGGGAAGCTTATCCCCAACTATAGAGGGCATTTAAGCTGTTCTTAGACTTAAAACTAAGGGAAGATGTGAGCCACAATCACAACTTCTTGTACATCAACATGTTTTTCTAAAAAAAAAAAGAGAGAGAAAATGAGATTCCAGCTAGCCTACATATAGGTGGTATGATTGCATTTTTAATTTCTCATATATAAAATGTTCTCTTTTTTCCTTTCATTTCTACTTAACCCATGCATTCAACAGATATAGAATTGTGTAAAAATGGCAGGTTCCTCAGTTCCTAAAATAAAAAATATTTGTGTTTTTGGTGGATTTACTCTTGGGAAAGAAAAAGAGTTTTTAGAATCAACAAATCATCTTGGTCCGGTACTAGCTGAGAGAAAGATTTATTTAGTATATGGGGAGACAGCCTTGGGTTAATAGGGAGTGTGTTAATGGATACATTTTTAGGTGGCAGTCAAGTTTTGGTGTCATTCTAACAACTTTGGCCGAAATGGACATTATTGGAAAAACAGTTGGAGAGAAACTATAAGTCTCCAGAATATCTGAACTATTGTTTGTAATGTTTGAACATGAGGGCACCTTCATTGCCTTACTAGGTGGTTTGACACTTTAGAATAGATATTCTATATTTCCTTTTGGGCTCAATTGAACATTCACCAGAAACCTATATGTTTGCTAAAAGTTAATGGTTTTTATAATAATTAATTGTCTTTTCTTGATAATGTTATGGAACAACAATTTCTAACATTTTTCGCACCACAAATCCTCATCTCTACTGCTACTGCTAAGTAATTGATTGATGAACTACAATCTTTCATCCCTATAGTTGATTCCTTTATGAGTTGACTTAATTGCTCAATCACGAAACGCCATAAAAAGCTTATATTGGATTTAAGTCTTAGTTTGTGAAAACTTGTCTTTTAGTTTTATTAATAGCATATTATTTGTATTTTGTTCTTTCTTATATTTATTTAAGTGTGTTTTAAGCTTGTCAATAGTCGCTGCTTCAGGTGATGTTTTCTATACTCTATCTTTCTACCTTAGGACATTCAGGACAATGTCTCCTTTTGGTTGAGGGAAGAGGGTAGTAATTGATATTAAAAAAAAAAAATTTAACTAATTATGTTTTATAATATTAAAACCATTTGCAAAACTATTATTACTAGGATGACAGAGTAAAGGAAAAATTTTAGTGACTCTTGAGACGCATCTTAGTAAACATTCTTAATAAGATCTATTAGAATACTTCTTAAAATATTCAGGTTTACAAACTCTTATATTTTTATCACTTAATCCTGCTCATATACTCATTTAACAAGTATTTATAAACCTTCAACTTCACACACACACACACACTTTAACATATGATTGTAGGTTACACATTGGATTATTATATTATGTATATTTTTTTGTTAAAGATAACAACTAAAGAAAATGGATAGTACATAATTAAAAAAACAAAAAAATTGATAATATTGATGATAATAAAAACATAGATAAGTTTGGTTTCATAGCCTCCCTAACCTAAGGAATTAAGCATAAAGGGGTGTTTAACACCTAATATCCTAAAGTCAACTAACTTGAGAGCTATTGATCGAGTACTTATTATATGGGTTAAGAAGAAAAACTAAAGGGAATCAAACATTACACTATCTATGTATCAGTATCTACAACCCGAGTTACTAAGCTCAAAGGGGTGTCTTAACACCTAATGCCTTAAGACCAACTAGTTTGGCAGTTATTAGTCTAAAGCTTGTTACATGAGTTAAAGATGCATTGTGCTTTAAGTTATATGTATATATATTAAAAAAAGAAAAGAAAAGATAAAAAATAAAAAAAAGAAGATAATAATCTTAACGCAAGAAAGTTAACCTTAAACATTATAACAAAATTTTGTTTTCTTCCAAGTAAAGCTCCATAACTATATATTGATATATTGAGCATAAAAGAAATGTTTATTAATATCTTGTTTAAGAAATATGGAGTAAATATATAAATTTAATGAGAGTTTGTTTATTTGGATAGATTAACGAAAATTGAATGATGAATGCTTTACTTTGTGGAACTTGCAAATTGTTTTTCTATTTTAACACTTTAATTATTAAGGACTAGTAATAAGCTAGTTGGGGGGTGTAATTATTACTTAAAAGTGCATTTTTATTAAGGTTTTATATCATTATTTTGCACTTGAAGTATCAGTAACTCCTTAACAAGAGCATGTTTTATAATAACATGTCTTATAATATAAGATACCTTTAATTTATGGTAAATGTTCATCTTAAATGCATGCATATCACATAAATCAAAGGATTGATTAATGAGTTTAACTACTAAAATTGAGAAGACAAAGAGAGGGCTAAACTTAGAAAAGAGATGTTGGTTCTGTCCAAACTAGAACACCATTCGGTTGTTGGATCATAACTAGAGCTATAGAACTTGGATTTAGGTCCACTTTATATGTATGGAAAGCTAAAACATAAGCCTAAAATGTTCATGAAGAGTCTAAGATTTAAAAGTGTCATTTTCGGGTTCAAAAGGTAGCAACAATAGAGAAGTTAAAATCTATTCTCCAACCCAAACAGTGTTCAGTGTTTAGCCCATATCTCAAGTTCTAGAAGTTCAAATGAGCCGATTCTTATTTTGTTGGAAAGCTGAGATGATTTTCCAGAACTTTCATGAGACTATCTATTCAAATTCTGATGTTAACATTGACGTGTTGTTCAGACAAGAAGATAATGATTGTCACCAAGTCAAGATGCGACCACCCACTCAATAATTAGTTATCAAATCAATAGTTCTGAATTTTGGCCTATAAAAGGAGGCATTTTCCATGCATTTAGGCATCTTGATTTTGAGATCAAGATCATTTCCTTACTTGCTTTCTTTCTTTGTAGTCATGTTCTAGTTTTATTTCATGTTATAGTTTTATTAATATCTTATTTATGCCTTTCATTTCCTTTACTATATTTATATAATTATGTTCTTATCTTATTTATTTATGTTTGTCTTCTTCGTAATATTTAACTAGGTTTAATATATCAAGGTGAAAATATTTTACTAATGGTGTTAGGATATGTCTAATATATATTCAATATTGAATTCAATGCCTACATTCAAGAAAGTTTGCTATTAACATGTCTTATCAGTTTTATCTTATTAATTCTTAATATTTTACTCGTTAAATAGTTAATTTAGATTTGTATTGTATGGTATAACCGACACCTATGCTATGAAAGGAATTGATTTGTGGTTAACATAAGTTAGCATCATGAATTCCTAACAATATTTAAAAGTATTGATATTACTTAAATAAGATAACCAATATGATTATATTAATAATTTATAATGAGCTATTAATGACAAATTATCCAACTGGAACCTCCTTTGTATGTGGTTTCCAATTGAGTAATAAAAAGAGTTTATATTATACTTATTTGAAATACCGTTAGTGGATCCTTTAACATTGACATTTATTTTTATCATTGTTTAATCCTCACGTTAATATCAAATCTTAAAATTCTCTTTAACTCATTATTATTATTATTATTATTTATAATTTATATAGTTAACCTCCATGTGGTTCAACCATGGTCTTGCTGAGTTATTTATTACTTTGACACTCTTGCACTTGGGAGAAGACATCAATCTTTTGATCATGTCAAATAACCCAATTAAAACCAACTGACTTTTTAAAGATTTCAGTGAGTGGTGCAACTAGTGTGATGAAATCCTTAACAACCCTCTTCTAGAAACTAGCTAGACCATGGGAACTTCTTACCTTAACGATCAATTTAGATGTAGACAATTCTTGGATAACCTTAACATTTTCCTCATCCATTTTCATACCTTTTGCATTACAACAAAACCAAGAAACACAACTCTTTCTATGTAAAATGTATACTTTTTCATATTAGCATACGATGACTCTTTTCATAAAACATCTAGCACATTGTGTAAATATTCAACATAGTCATCCAAACTCTTATTATAGATAAGAATATTTTAAAAATAGACAACTACAAATCTGCCTATGAATGCACATAATACATGATTCATCAATCTCATAAAAGTACTTGGTGCATTAGTAAGACTAAACGACATTATAACCATTCATACAAACTATATTTAATCTTAAAAATAGTTTTCCATTAGTCACCTTCTTTCATTCTAATATGATGATATTCACTTTTCAAGTCATTTTTTATAAACACACAAGAACCATGTAATTCATCTAAGATATCACCAAGCCTAAGGATGATATGCTTATACTTTATCATACTATTGTTGATAACTCGACAATCAACACACATTCTCCAAGTCCCATCCATTTGAGACATAAGTAGTACTGGAACAACACATGGACTAATGCTTTATCCTTTGTACCTCATTGACATTAGTTCCTTTACTTTCCTTTGAAGTTTCTTAGTCTCGTTAGGATTACTTCGATAAGCTAGTTAGTTAGGAATTGTTGTGTTGGAATTATTATACTAGGTACAAGATCAATATGATGTTCAATTCCTGTTATCGGTGGTAAGCCATTAAGAACCTCATCAGGGAATACATCTTCAAAGTCTTGCATTAAAGAAACAACCATACTAGAAAGACAAGGATTAAGTTTGTTAGTGTTTAAATATAACGACTGGGCTTTTTCAAGTGAAAAATAGTGGAATTTAAAAAAAAAATGATACTTCTCATAATGACATTTTATGAATTAGTAATTAGGTTCCCTTCCTTATTATGGCTTCATAAAGATATAGTTTTCATAAATCGACATTCTCATAAGATGGAGACTCAATACACATGCCTATAATATTATATTTTTGCATTCATACATTTACATTACATCGTATTGACATACTCATGAATTTACATTCCTATTCTAGTCTTGTTATCAACATGAGTGTCGACTGACAATCTTGCACAATTAATACCTCCTTTCATATAATCCTTATGTGGTTTTTCAATACAACATCCTTATAAATGAGAATATTACATAAATATATTCATAACACCGTATTTACATGTTTGAACATCCACAGCAATTTTCCATTACAATTTTAATTATAAGTCCTTATAAAATTGTCGAACGACAAATATTCAACATAACACTTAAGATAAACTATTATATAACACCTTTTAAAATATGAGAACACGTGGAATGATTTTCCTACATACCTTGATTGTGTAATGTCTATTGCTACCCAATTTTTGAAAAATCAAAAAATAGCGAAAAACAATGAAAATCCAAAAAATATGTTTTGTTAATATATTTGCATTGTTTTTAGCATTTTCAAAGTCATCTAAAAAAAATTTAAATCTCAAAGGTCTTTTGAACATGTTCAGCTTTTATCGTGTTATTTTTAAAATTATTGGTTTTCCTCATCGAGGGGATGTTGATATTGCTCGGTTTCGAAAAAAAATCAAATACATATATTTCCTAAACATTTGAAAAAAAAATAAGAAGAAAAAAATGATTATTTTCTCTATAAATAAAGAAACAAAAGGAGGGAGAAAAATTCACAAAAAGAGTGAGGGGCAATTTTGAAAAATTAAAGGAGAGGAACCTTAAATCATACAAAAAACCCTAAAAAATCTTAACCCTTTTCTTCTTCTCTCAGGAGCCACCCCCCCTCCAACCTCGACTCCCTTTTCCTTCTCCCCTCAACCACGACCTCACCCTCCTAAGATATAGACAAGCCTCCCCTTCTCAGCACCAACCTCTCCTCTCTTGGCTGGCTAAACCTGATCTTCCCCCTCACTCTATTCAACCACAGTGTCCTCTACCTTAACCCCATAGAGCCTTCTTCCTAACAGAACCTGTCGACCACAACAGCCTCTCTATCTTTCTTGATATTTTCATCTTCATTAACATCAAAGCTTCCTCTTAGCAGTGTCTTCTTCTCTTTTAGTTCCTTTCAACTCCAACCCCATAGATCAACCTCTAGCAGCAGCCCATACATGGCGATGCCCCCAGATCCAACCCTATTTCCACTGAAACCGACGATCAGACCACTTCATTCTCCTTCATCTCCACTAACTAGACCCTATAGAAGCCTAGTCACCGACAGCCTTTTGGCCTTCCTGCCAGCTACCTGAACAAAGAAGAAAGGGGGAACAAACAAAAAGAAAATAGATCTGGAGAGAGAAACAAATCTAAAAAAGGAGAAGGGAGAGATACAGATTTGAAAAAAAAAAAAACTAAAATCAACTACTTGTGTTTTTTTAGTTATTTTGCAGGTGACTGTGAGATTAACCGCCTGTGCAGAAGGGAAGAGGAGAAAAAGTCAATCCAAATCCACCTATTTGTAGGTTTTGCATGCAGTGGGCATGAAGCAATGTGCCGTCACTGTTCCTAAAGTGCTAGAGGGCTGCCTGACACTATTCTGAATTTTATGGGGTTTTATTTTGTAAATTTCAAATTTTTTAATGCATTATTTTTTTAGTTTTGAATTTTTATAATTTGTTGAATGTGCATAATTTGTAGCTTTCAAATGTGGATGTAAAAAAAAAGGAAAAAATATAGTAAAAGTGAATGTGCATGTTTGTATTTTTTTTATGGATTTTTTTTATAAAACCGCAAAGATAAGAGAAGAATTTAATATTTTGATTTGCTCACGATAAAGGATTATGAACTTGTAAGTCGTATTTTTAATATTTAATAAAAATATAAAATTTTTAAAACTTCTTTATTACATCAATCCATGAAGCAGCTTATCTCAGGTAGGGTACATTAGGGGTGCTAATACCTTCCCCAGCTACAATCAATCCTTTACCCGTGAATGTTTGACAAGACCAATATATTCGAGTTTTCTAGTGACCCCAAACCAAATACTAGGTGGTGACTCCCACCAATCAAGCAAACGAACAAAATTGCCAATGACGTCATGCAGGCACGTGCAATAGAATGACAACTCTACTAGGGAAGGTACTATTTCTGACAATATTAGACTAAGCTTTATGTATTTGATGTGTTTATGTTTTTGTATTTTTGTCTTTTTTGTTAATGTTTTTCCATGCATTTTGTAGAATTATCTCATGCATCACATGCCTTTATTTTTTTAAAGTAGATATAAGCTTTTAAGTTAGGTGAGGACCTATTGATCTACCCTATGATTATTCGTCAAGGTTCAGATGCGTGAAACACCCAACTCATATCTGAGTACTTGCTTGGTAATGGTGGGTATACATGTCTTAACCATTTCTCACAACACCCCTATACTGGCTTTATGAAGATCATCATTGGGCAGATATGAAACCCTTTTTAGACCAGGTAGAAAACCTACCTGTTTTCACATAATGAACAAAACTTGTCCTTAAGTTGTTTGTGCTATCTTTATTTACATCAGGTCAAACCTTTTTTGAAGTATCTTGAACTTAAGACTTGTGGGTAACACAATAACTATCATTTTAAAAATTTTAATTGTAGAGTTTGGGCAAGAATCAAGATTCTTGTTTTATCATACAAGAGTTGCGATTATATGTCAACCCTCGAAGGGCGAGTTCATCATATAGATTACATGTTCATACATTTATCGTGCATATACCGGGATGAAAAGTGGGTCCCTTACGAGTCTACAATACCAGACTTTGAGCAAAAAACATGGAAGATGAAGAGTGTGCTTATCGTAATGTCCATTTTCAAGAAGAGTTAGAGTTTATGAAGATAAGCATGACTCGCCTTTAGCTTACTCGAGCAAATACTGAGAAATAACTCTGGTGAAATTCCTTCTAACTAGCCTATCATATTTGTTCAAACCCCAACAATAACTTAGTTCAAAGAAATAAGGGGCCAACATGGTCAAGAGCCTCAACATAATCCAACATTTCTGCAAAATCTTTTATGGAAAGGCTAAACAAAAGGGAATTGAAGTACAGTTATAGAATGGAGTGTGTTCTTATTTTGTCTAAAAATAACTAGCTCTGTTTGATCATGCTTGCAAAGCTTCTTGATTTTTGTTTCAACCTGTTTTAGTCTTGTTGGTAAGCTCATAATGCCACAAGACTTTCTCTATCAAATTAGCCTTTCTTGTTAATAAGATCACATAATTTTTGGTGTTCATGACATGCCTTTCTTTTTTGTTGTTTCATGTAAACAACACTTCGAGCACACTCTTCACTCACAAAACCATTACGCCAAGAATCATTTGGTGTGTTTTCTATTTTTTTCAAAACTATGCATGATCTCACATGTTCACAAGAATTTTTAAGAATTCAAAGTTCAGTACAAAAAATAAAAATCATATTGATGTTTGACCAAAACAAACAAATTTTGAAAAATTAAGTGATTCCTTAAAAAGGTAACTATACACCTAGAAAACTTGAAGGAAAAACAAACAAACAAACAAACACATAAAAAAACAACACCATAAGGTGACTCCAAAATTGAGTTTTATTTGAATTAATAATGAGAAATCACTTTGCATACTTGTATAAAAGCAAGGCTTACTGATCTTAAGTGCATGTGTTTGAGATGAGGAAAGGCCTTTTTTGATAATCCCTTCACGAGGCTAAAATATATCCTTTTAAGCCTAGTAACATTTTTTTGGAAATAACCTTAGCTAAGATCACACCCTAAACTGGGGGTAAGTGTGAAAGACATAGAAAAAACCTCGATGATTGAAAGTGTCCAACCAACACTAGGAGGCATAAAAGAAAATTCTTAGTCATCAAAGGTGCCCAAACAAAGCTGGGGGCATGAAGAATAATCCAAAGGATTCAAAAAAAATTTAGCATAAAAAAGAACCAATACAATGATGCTCAAAACCAAATGCAGACAAATAAAAACAAAGAGAAAGAGTCCAAGCCCAACATTAAGGGGCACAATAGACCATTTTAGAAAGAAATTCCAAAGACAAAAGGTTAGGAAACAAGTATTGATGATCCTTGGTCTTGAAATCCTTAAACATCTTTTTAAGCTTACAAATATCATATTCTTCATAACCAAAAGCTCTAGCCTACATTATGTGCCTAATCAAGCCATTTCTAATCCAAGGCAAGTGACTTGGATTGTTTGGCAACGCTTTCTTATATGAACCAAATAATTATTCTTGCAAATAAAATGAATGCTTTGAAGACCAATTCTTTGTAATCCTCAAATTAAATCTTAAACCTTTTTGACCAACCAAATGTCACTTTATATTTTTCACCAAAAGAAAAAAAAAAGTTTTCATCACTTTTGAAAACCTCTTAATAGGAATCACTTGAATTTTTTCAGAATGAGTTTGCTTTGAATCGATATCAAAAAGATTTCTATGTCTAGAATAACTTTGAAATTCCAAAATTTCTACATGAAAACAATTCCTTGTCAAACCTTCCTTCACATAGCCTCATCGCCAAACCTAAATTGAATATACAGGGGTATGATCAAGTTGGGGGGGCAATAAAAAATGAATGGTAGAGTTGGCTCCATGATTCCCTTCCTAAGAAAATATCAGGAAAAATTAGCAACCCTTAAGATAAAAGGTGGAGGACAAATAAGTATGATGATACCAAACCCTTCCAAGAGGTTAAGTGATTGATACTTAAAAGTGTATTTTTATCAAAGTTTTATATCATCATTTTACACTTGAAGTATCAATAACTCCTTAACTAAAGCATGTTTTATAATAATATATCTAATAATATATTTATGGTAAATATT
>NW_011501522.1:29473-40089 GCF_000495115.2 Populus euphratica
CTTTAATTTATATAAGATACCTATAATTTGTGGTAAATGTTCATTTTAAATGAAGGCCTATCACATAAATGAAAGGATTGATTGATGAATTTAATAACTGAAATTGAAAAGATAAAGAGATGGCCAAACTTAGAAAAGAGATGTCGGTGCAATCTAAACCGGAACACTGTTTGGTAATTAGGTCATATCTGGAGCTATAGATCTTAGATTTAGGTCTACTTTATATGGATGGAAAGGTAAGACATAGGCCTACAACTTTCATATGGAGCCCAAGATCTAAAAAGGCCATTTTGAAGTCCAAATTGTTGCAAAAACAAAGAAGCCCGAATCTGTCCTCCAACCCGAGCACTGTTCAGTATGTTGGCCATATCTGGAGTTCTAGAAATCGAAATGAGCTGAATTTTTTACACAAGAAAGCTGAGAAAATTTTCTGTAACTTTCATGTTTAAGTGGCTCCAATTTTGATGTTATCAATGACATTTTGGGTATACAAGAGAAGATAAGGATTGTCACCAAGTCACAAGTTGGTCACCCACTCATTAATTAGTCATCAAATCAATAGTTCCCAATTGTGGCCTATAAAAGGAGGCATTTGCCATGCATTTAGTCATCTTGGTTTCCAGTTCAAGATCATGCTCTTGCTTTCTCTCTTTGTATTTTTTGTAATGTTTATGCTTTGCTTTTATTAATATCAAGTTTATGCCCTTCATTTCCTTTCATTTACTTAGTTAACTTTTATCTTATTTGTGTTCTTATTTTGTTTATTTATTTTTCTTTCTTTCATTATGTCTAGCTAAGTTTATTATGTCAAGGTGAAAAGGGTACACTAATGGTGTAAGAATAAGTATAGTGTAAATTTAATATAGACTTTAATGTTCGATACTAACATGTTTTGTATTTGTTATCTTGTTCACTCTTTAATACTTTGCTTGTTAAATGACTAATCTTGATTTATGTTGTGTAACAATTGGTACAACAAATGCTTGACACTTTCATAGCCCATACTGTATGGTATAACTGACACCTGAGCTATGAAAAGAACTTGATTTGTTGTTAACATAAGTTATAATCATGAATGCTTGACGAGATTTACAAGTATTAACATTAATCAAATAAGATGACTATTTAAACATTGAGGACAATGTCTCGTTTTAGTTGAGGGGGAGAGGGTAGTAGCTAAAAAAAAAAAACTAATTGTGTTTTCTATTTCATAAAGCATGTGCAAAATTGTTGTTACTATGATGGCAGAGTAAGGAGAACTTTTTATGACTCTTGAGACGCATCTTAGTAATCATTCGTAACAAGGTCTATCATAATACTTCTTGAAATATTTAGATCTATAAACTTCCGCATTGTTATCACTTAATCCTGCTCATATACTTATTTAACATGTATTCTTAAACCTTAATTTACACACACACACTTTAACATATGATTGTGGGTTGCATATTAGATTATTACATTAGTTATGCTATTTTGTTAAAGGTAACAATTAAGGAAAAAAGGATCGTATATAATTAAAAAAGAAAAACACAAAACAAAAGAGATAAGTTTGGTTTCGTAGCCTCCCTAACCTAAGCAATTAAGCCCGAAGGGGTGTTTTAACACCTAATACCCTAAAGTCAACTGACTTGGGAGCTATTGGCCCAACGCTTGTTACATGGGTTGAGGAGAAAAGCTTAACGGAATCAAACATTGCACTATCTACATATTAGTATCTGCAACCCAAGTTTCTAAGCTCGTAGGGGTGTCTGAACACCTAATGTCATAAAACCAACTAGTCTGAAAGTCATTAGCTGAAAGCTCGTTACATGGGTTAAAGATGCATGGTGTTTTAAATTATATGTATATATATTAAAAAAAAGACAAAAATAATAATCCCAACCCAAGGAAGTTAACCTTAAACATTAGAACAAAAAAATTTTGTTTTCTTCCAAGAAAAGACCCTTTTGTTTTCTTCCAAGAAGAAGTTAACCTTAAACATTAGAACAAAAATTTTATTTTCTTCCAAGAACAGCTCCATAATTATGTGTTGATACATTGAGCACAAAAGAAAGGTTTATGAATATCTTGTTAAGAGGTATTGAGCAGGTATATAAATTTAATGAGAGTTTGTTTATCTGGATAGATTAATGTAAGTTAAATGATGACTACCTTGCTTTGTGGAATTTGCAAAGTATTTTTCTATTTTAATGCTTTGATTACTAGGGATTAGTAATAAGCTAGTTGGGGGGGTGTGATTGATACTTAAAAGTGTATTTTTATCAAGGTTTTATATCATCATTTTACACTTGAAGTATCAATAACTCCTTAACCAAAGAATGTTTTATAATAATATATCTAATAATATAAGATACCTTTAATTTATGGTAAATGTTTATTTTAAATGCAGGCCTATCACATAAATGAAAGGATTGATTGATGAATTTAAGAACTGAAATTGAAAGGATAAAGAGATGGCCAAACTTAGAAAAGAGATGTCGGTGCAATCCAAACCGGAACACTGTTTTATAATTGAGTCATATCTAGAGCTATAGATCTCATATTTAAGTCTACTTTATATGGATGGAAAGGTAAGACATAGACCTACAACTTTCATAGGAGCCCAAAATTTAAAAAAGCCATTTTCAAGTCCAAATTGTTGCAACAACAAAGAAACCCGAATCTGTCCTCCAACCTAAGCACTACTCAGTATTTTGGCCATATCTGGAGTTCTAGAAGTTGAAATGAGCTGAAGTTTTTACACAAGAAAGTTGAGACAATTTCCTACAACTTTCATGTTTCAAGTGGCTCCAATTTTGACGTTATCAATGACTTTTTGGGCAGACAAAAGAAGATAAGGATTGTCATCAAGTCAAGAGTTGGTCACCCACTCATTAATTAGTTATCAAATCAATAGTTTCCAATTCTGACCTATAAAAGGAGGCATTTTCCATGCATTTAGGCATCTTGGTTTCCAAATCAAGATCATGCTCTTGCTTTCTCTCTTTGTATTTTTTGTAATGTTTCTGCTTTGCTTTTATTAATATTAAGTTTATGCCTTTCATTTCCTTTCATTTACTTAGTTAACTTTTATCTTATTTACGTTCTTATTTTGTTTATTTATTTTTCTTTCTTTCATTATGTCTAGCTAAGTTTATTATGTCAAGGTGAAAAGGTTACACTAATGGTGTAAGAATAAGTATAGTGTAAACTTAATATGGACTTTAATGTTTGATACTAACTTGTTTTGAATTTGTTATCTTGTTCACTCTTTAATACTTTACTTGTTAAATGACTAATCTTGATTTATATTGTATAACAATTGGTACAACAAATCCTTAGCACTTTCATAGCTCATACTGTATGGTATAACCGACACCTTAGCTATGAAAGGAACTTGATTTGTTGTTAGCATAAGTTATAATCATGGATACTTGACGAGATTTACAAGTATTAGCATTAATCGAATAAGATTACTAATGTACTCATGTTAACAATCTATAATCAGTTTGGAACCTCCTTTGTGTGTGGTTTCCAATTAAATAATAAGAGTTTATAGTATACTTGTTTGACATACTGACACGACTGACACGACCAAAAGATTGATGTCTTCTCCTAAATGCAGGAGTGTCGAAGTAATAAATAACCCGGCAACACCGGGGTCGAACCACAAGGAGGTTAATTGTACAAATTATAAACAACAATTATGAACAACAATAACAGTAACAACAATAACAATAATATTAGTAGCAATAATAATAATAATAATAATAATAATAATAATAAAGAAAAAGAAGAAGAAGATGAGAACTTTGAGATGGAATATTAACGTAATGATTAAACAATGATAATAACAAATGTCAAGGTTAGAGGTTCCACTAATAGTATGTCAAACAAGTATAGTATAAATTCTTATTATTCAATTGGAAACCACACACAAAGGAGGTTCCAATTTGATTATAGATTGTTAACATGATTACATTAGTCATCTTATTCGATTAATGCTAATACTTGTAAATCTCGTCAAGCATTCATGATTATAACTTATGTTAACAACAAATCAAGTTCCTTTCATAGCTCAAGTGTCGGTTATACCATACACTATGGGCTATGAAAGTGCCAAGCATTTGTTGTACCAAGTGTTATACAACATAAATCACGATTAGTCATTTAACAAGCAAAGTATTAAAGAGTGAGCAAGATAACAAATACAAAACATGTTAGTATCAAACATTAAAGTCCATATTAAGTTTACACTATACTTATTCTTACACCATTACTGTAACCTTTTCACCTTGACATAATAAACTTAGCTAGACATAATGAAAGAAAGAAAAATAAATAAACAAAATAAGAGCATAAATAATATAAGAGTTAACAAAGCAAAGGAAATGAAAGGCATAGACTTGATATTGATGAAAGCAAAGCATAAAAATTACACAAAATACAAAGACAGAAAGCAAGAGCATGATCTTGATGTGGAAACCAAGATGCCTAAATGCATGGCAAATGCCTCCTTTTATGGGCCAAAATTGGGAACTATTGATTTGATGACTAATTGATAAGTGGGTGGCCAACTTTTGACTTGGTGACAATCCTTATCTTCTCTTGTCTACCCAAAACGTCATTGATAACGTCAAAATTGGAGCCACTCGAAAACATGAAAGTTGTAGGCAATTGTCTCAGCTTTCTTGTGTAAACAATGCAGCTCATTTCGACTTCTAGAACTCCAGATATGGCCAAAATACTAAACAATGCTCGGGCTGGAGGACAGATTTGGGCTTCTTTGTTGTTGCTATAATTTGGACTTGAAAATGGCCTTTTTAGATCTTGGGCTCCATATGAAAGTTGTAGGCCTATGTCTTATCTTTCCATCCATATAAGGTAAACCTAAATCTGAGATCTATAGCTCCAGATATGACCCAATTACCGAACAGTGTTCCGGTTTGGATTGCACCAACATCTCTTTTCTAAGTTTAGCCATCTCTTTATCCTTTCAATTTCAGTTCTTAAATTCATCAATCAATTCTTTCATTTATGTGATAGGCATGCATTTAAAATGAACATTTACCACAAATTAAAGTATCTTATATTATTAGATATATTATTATAAAACATGCTTTAGTTAAGGAGTTATTGATACTTCAAGTACAAAATGATGATATAAAACCTTGATAAAAATGCACTTTTAAGTACTAATCAAAATGATGATATAAAACCCAAGTGCAAAATGATTATATAAAACCTTGATAAAAATGCACTTTTAAGTACTAATAACACCCCCCAACCAGCTTATTACTAGTCCCTAGTAATCAAAGCATTAAAATAGAAAAACAATTTGCAAATTCCACAAAGCAAGGTATTCATCATTGACACGACTAAAAGATTGATGTCTTCTCCCAAGTGCAGGAGTGTCGAAGTAATAAATAACCCGGCAAGACCGGGGTCGAACCACAGGGAGGCTAATTGTACAAATTATAAATAAAAATAATACAACAAGGAGGTTAATTGTACAAATTATATAGTACAACAACAATAATAACAACAACAACAACAACAATAATAATAATAACAATAATAACAACAATGACAATAACAATAATAACTATAATAATAATAATAATAATAATAATAATAATAATACTAATAATAGTACTAATAATAGTAGTAGTAGTAATAATAATAATAATAATAATAATAATAATAATAATAATGATGATGATGAGAACTTGGAGATGGAAAATTAATGTAAGGATTAAACAATAATAATAACAAATGTCAAGGTCAGAGGTTCCACTAATGGTATATCAAACAAGTATAGTATAAACTCTTATTATTCAATTGGAAACCACACATAAAGAAGGTTCCAATCAGATTATAGATTGTTAACATGATTACATTAGTCATCTTATTCGATTAATGCTAATACTTGTAAATCTCATCAAGCATTCATGATTATAACTTATGTTAACAACAAATCAAGTTCCTTTCATAGCTCAGGTGTCGGTTATACCACACATTATGGGCTATGAAAGTGCCAAGCATTTGTTGTACCAAGTGTATACAACATAAATCAAGATTAATCATTTAACAAGCAAAGTATTAAAGAGTGAACAAGATAACAAATATAAAACATGTTAGTATCATACATTAAAGTCCATATTAAGTTTACATTATACTTATTCTTACACCATTAGTCTAACCTTTTCACCTTGACATAATTAACTTAGCTAGACATAATGAAAGAAAGCAAAATGGATAAACAAAATAAGAACATAAAAGTTAACTAAGTAAAGGAAAGGAAATGAAAGGCATAAACTTAATATTAATGAAAGCAAAGCATAAACATTACAAAAAATACAAAGAGAGAAAGCAAGAGCATGATCTTGATCTGGAAACCAAGATGCCTAAATGCATGGCAAATGCCTCTTTTTATAGGCCAAAATTGGGAACTATTGATTTGATGACTAATTGATAAGTGGGTGGCCAACTTTTGACTTGGTGACAATCCTTATCTTCTCTTGTCTGCCCAAAACGTCATTGATAACGTCAAAATTGGAGCCAGTTGTAAACATGAAAGTTGTAGACAATTGTCGCAGCTTTCTTGTGTAAAAACTTCAGCTCATTTAGACTTCTAGAACTCCATATATGGCCAAAATACCGAACAGTGCTCGGGCTGGAAGACAGATTCGGGCTTCTTTGTTGTTGCTACAATTTGGACTTGATAATGGCCTTTTTAGATCTTGGGCTCCATATGAAAGTTGTAGGCCTATGTCTTACCTTTCCATCCATATAAAAAGTTGTAGACCTATGTCTTACCTTTCCATCCATATAAAGTGGACCTAAATCTAAGATATATAGCTCCAGATATGACCCAATTACCGAATAGTGTTCCGGTTTGGATCGCACTGACATCTCTTTTCTAAGTTTGGCCATCTCTTTGCCTTTGCAATTTAAGTTCTTAAAGTCATCAATCAATATTTTCATTTATGTGATAGGCCTGCATTTAAAATGAACATTTACCATAAATTAAAGGTATCTTATATTATTAGATATATTATTATAAAACATGCTTTAGTTAAGGAGTTATTGATACTTCAAGTGCAAAATGATGATATAAAACCATGATAAAAATGCACTTTTAAGTACTAATCACACCCCTCAACCAGCTTATTACTAGTCCCTAGTAATCAAAGCGTTAAAACAATTTGCAAATTTCACAAAGCAAGGTATTCATCATTTAACTTCCATTAATCTATCTAGATAAACAAACTCTCATTGAATTTATATATCTGCTCAATACCTCTTAACAAGATATTAATAAACCTTTCTTTTGTGCTCAATGTATCAACACACAATTATGGGGCTTTTCTTGGAAGAAAACAAAATTTTTGTTCTAATGTTTAAGGTTAACTTCCTTGGGTTGGGATTATTATTTTTGTCTTTTTTTTTCTTTTTTTTAAATATATATACATATAATTTAAAAATATCATGCATCTTTAACCCATGTAAGGAGCTTTCAGCTAATGACTCCCAGACCAGTTGGTCTTAGGGCATTAGGTGTTAAGACACCCCTACGAGCTTAGTAACTCGGGTCGCAGATACTGATATGTAAATAGTACAATGTTTGATTCCCTTAAGCTTTTCTCCTCAACCCATGTAACAAGCGTTGGGCCAATAGCTCCCAAGTCAGTTGACTTTAGGGTATTAGGTGTTAAAACACCCCTTCGAGCTTAATTGCTTAGGTTTGGGAGGCTACAAAACCAAACTTATCTACATTTTTATTATCATCATTTTTTTCTTTTTTTTTCTTTTTTTTTTTCATTTTTTTTCCATGTTTTTTTTTTCTTAATTATATACAATCCCTTTCCCTTAGTTGTTACCTTTAACAAAAGAACATAAATAATGTAATAATCCAATATGCAACCCACAATCATATGTTGAAGTGTGTGTGTGTAAATTAAGGTTTAAGAATACATGTTAAATAAGTATATGAGCAGAATTAAGTGGTAACAATACGAGAGTTTGTAAACCTGAATATTTCAGGAAGTATTATAATAAACCTTATTAAGAATGGTTACTAAGATGCGTCTCAAGAGTCACTTTAACAAAAGAACTCCTTTACTCTGCCATCCTAGTAACAACAATTATGCACATGCTTTATGAAATGAAAAACAATTTTTTTTTTTTATCAACTACTACCCTCTCCCCCCAACCATATCAACTCCTACCCTCTCCCCCAACCAAAACGAGACATTGTCCTCAATATTCTAAGGTAGAAAGATAGAGTATAGAAGATATCACCTGAAATAATGAACACTAACAAAACCTAAAATACACTGAAACAAAAATAAGAAATAACAAAACACAATAACAAAACCAAAAGACACAAATTTTTACAAAAAAAAATAAATAAATAAAAAATTCAAATTGCAATTGTGATTGTGGCTCACATCTTCCCTTGGTTTTACGTCCAAGAACGACTTAAACGCCCTCTATGGGTCGGGGATAGGCTTCCCATCCAGTTTTCTTAAAAACTGGCAAACAGGGTCTTTTTTTAGTCAGATTCCCAAGATTATGCCAAGCATGTTCTTTATGAAAATGGGTTCCTAAGTTATGAATTGCACGATGCTTATCTTGACTATGATGAGACTTAAGAGTCAATAGAAGATTATCTAAAGATTATCTAAATCCCACATTTTGACAATTTTCACAGTTTTTACGAAATGCATGTGACTCCTTGAATATGGTAGGCCAGTAAAATCCACTCTGTAAGATTTCTACAATCCTCTGTTTTGACGGGAAATGATCCCCACATGCCTTAGAGTGACAAAATTTAATGAAATTACTTACCTCATTGTCGAGAATGTATTTTTTAAATATTTGATCAGGACAATAATTGAATAAGTAAGGGTCATCCCAACAAAAAATTTGCTCATTGCTCAAAAAATTTCTTGTATCTTCAATACTCCAGTGAGCTGGCAAAAATCCTGAAGCAAGAAAATTGATATTTTTAGCAAACCAAGGCATTGAACTAAGAGAAAGTAGAGATTTATCAGGAAAGTAATCATCGATTGATGTGATGTCGGGTGTCGAATCTGTTGTCACTTTTGATAAAAGATCCGCATCAACCTTTTCAGTGCCTTTTTCATCCTCGATTTCTTCCTGATTGGTCATGGCATGAGAAAATGAAAGTGCTGGCGGAGAATTAGTCGTTTCTTTGCAATTTTCATATTCAACCCCTTCCTTACCCTTAGAGGTTGACACATCATCTTTCTCACAAGGTTCAAAAATTGGTTTTTGAATAACCTTTCCACTACAAAAAGTGATGACTAATTTGACTTGATCCATGTGTTGACTTCCATAACTACTTGCATTTGCATTGTATTGCTCCTTGAGATTTTGTTGTGGTTGAGATGAAAACTTACCTTGCTCTTGAAAACTGAGAGCAGATATGAATTTTGCAAGAGTTTCTTTAAGATCTGTTATGCTTTGAGTAAGTTGAGTGTTGATTGTCTCTTGCTTTTCAATGAATGCATACAAAGTTTCCTCAAAATTTCTTGTAGGAGGTGGAGCATAAGGAGGTGCATATCCATGATAATTTTGGAAATTATGGTGTGCTTGAAATTATGGTGGTGAAGTTTGTGCATTGTCACTCTTCCAATTGAAATTTAGGTGATTTCTCCAACCAGGATTGTATGTTTGTGAATATGGGTTGTGATTGGACCTTTCAAAACTGTTTAAAGCATGGGCTTGTTCATGGAGACATTTCTTAAAAGAAGGCAAGGTTGGACAGTCGTTGGTTGAGTGTTCATTTGTTTCACAGATTTGACACACAATGTTTTCAACAGATTTTAATTGACCACTCTTTTTCAATTCTAGTGCCTCGACTTTTCTAGCTAAAGATGCAAACTTGGCTTGAAGGTCATGATCTTCCCTAAGGTTGTACATACCTCCACTAGATGTATGAGGTTGAGTTTTACTCGGTGCCTCATATGTACCCGCGGTGTCCCAATTTTGAGCATTTTCAGCTAACAAGTCTAAGTACTCCATTGCTTCATCAGGGTCTTTATCTTCAAAAGTTCCATTACACATCAATTCAACCATTTGCCTATCTTTAGGTGTTAACCCTTCATAGAAATGTGAACCCAATCTCCATGTTTCAAAACCATGATGAGGGCAAGTACTAGGCAAGTCTCGATACCTATCCCAACATTTGTAAAATGTTTCTCCTGGTTTTTGAGTGAAAGTGGTGATTTGTCTCTTGAAAGAGTTTGTTCTATGAGATGGGAAAAACTTCTTTAAAAATTGTTGTTGCATTTCATCCCAAGCACGAATGGATCCTGGTTTTAAATTTTGTAGCCATGTTTTAGCTTTATCTTTTAATGAAAAAGGAAAAAGCTTTAATCTGATGGTGTTCATGCTACAATTTAAATTATTATATGTGTTGCACACCTGGTGTTCATGCTACAATTTATGAAAAAGGAAAAAGCTTTAATCTGATGGTGTTCATGCTATAATTTAGGTTATTATATGTGTTGCACACCTCCTCAAATTCCCTTAAATGCAAGTATGGATTTTCCAATTCTAAACCATGAAAAGAAGGTAAAAGTTGAATAATACCTGATTTAAAA
>NW_011501535.1:0-2830 GCF_000495115.2 Populus euphratica
GTACAAATAACCTCCCTGTGGTTCGACCCCGGTCTTGCTGGGTTATTTATTACTTCGACACTCCTGCACTTGGGAGAAGACATCAATCTTTTAGTCGTGTCAAGTTTTTGGCGCCGTTGCCGGGGACGTAAGTTTTGTATAAATTATAATATTTATTTTATTTTCTCCTTTTACTTTTCTTGTATATAACTTTGTTTCTTTTCTTTTTTTTTCTTCTTCTTTTGTTTTCTTCTTCCTTTTATTCTATTCCTACACGTGCATGAGAGTGTGGTCACGTACATCAAGTCGTAGACTTTGTAGGGTATCCTCATCATTTTCAAAAAATATGGCCGAAGAAGATAATCAATCACTTCATAATGAGAATAATCGTGCTAGAACACTTAGAGACCACATGAATCCCACAAGAACAAGTGCACCATCATGCATAGTTTTTCCTCCTGATGCATCTCATTTTAATTTTAAACCGGGCATTATTCAACTTTTACCTTCTTTTCATGGCTTAGAATTGGAAAATCCATACTTGCATTTAAGGGATTTGAGGAGGTTTGCAACACATATAATAATTTGAATTGTAGCATGAACGCCATCAGATTAAAGCTTTTTCCTTTTTCATTAAAAGATAAAGCTAAAACATGGCTACAAAATTTAAGACCAGGATCCATTCGTGCTTGGGATGAAATGCAACAACAGTTTTTGAAGAAGTTTTTCCCATCTCATAGAACAAACTCTTTCAAGAGACAAATCACCACTTTCACTCAAAAACCAGGAGAAACATTTTACAAATATTGGGATAGGTATCGAGACTTGCTTAGTACTTGCCCTCATCATGGTTTTGAAACATGGAGATTGGTTTCACATTTCTATGAAGGGTTAACACCTAAAGATAGGCAAATGGTTGAATTGATGTGCAATGGAACTTTTGAAGATAAAGACCCTGATGAAGCAATGGAGTACTTAGACTTGTTAGCTAAAAATGCTCAAAATTGGGACACCGCGGGTACTTATGAGGCATGCTTGACCGCTTTTTATGATCGGCTTGTTTTAACTCGCAAGTGCACGAATGTGCGATGTAGCAATTAACTCGGTAAGATCGAGGTCATATCCACAGAGAGCTAGATCTGGAAATTAAGCTAAGTAACAAAAAAAAAACTCAAGAGAAATTAAATTAACAATAACTTGGTTCAAAATAATTGATGGATTTGTTTTCAAAGATAAAAAAAATGTAAATAGATTTTAAATGACAAGAAAAGTAAGTCTTGGTCCAAATCAATTTTAATGGTGATGTATTGGTGATTTCTTCAACATATATAAGATAACTCAACCTAATCTCAACAATGGTGATATTAGATCGGCAGATATTACAATGAAGATTAGAAAGATGAAGATTGATTATTGCTTAAGAATGAACAAGTACTTTCATATTAAGTAAGACATTGAATCAAGCAATCTCTATACCAAAACTAAAGTTTGTGCATAAAAATTCAAGATTATAACATTACCTAAATGATTTCTAAAATTTCTTTACAATAATAAATCATTCATGAAGAAAATAAGAAGATAAACATTAAGATTCATTCATATACTAAAGAACTCACCTTAATCACCATTATCCTTGATTTGGATCCAAGAAAGAGTTTAGCCAACCATGATTATATATAAGAACACTTCAATAAACATGAAAGAACTTGAATCCAACTGAAAAAATAAGTTTTACAAACTAAAGAACCGAAATCTATAAAGAAGAACACAATACAATTTCAGAAAAAATTCGGACACAAATCTGACTCTAACTTTGGACAGCAATTCGACCCTCTTAGAAGCTTTTTTTGGAGAAGTCTATTAGAGACATATTTATAGGCAATTCTGTCACCTTTCCAGATCATTAAAGAACAGCTCATTTGGACACCTGAGTCAAAAGTTATGGGCAAAACACCGAAAGGTGTTCTGAAAAATCAAATCAAGACAGCTTTACAACTACTTTGGTGCACGTTTTTCTTCCTCATTTATGAGGTGTCTCCTTCTTCTTTTTGACCCAAAATAATGTTAAAATATCCCCTCCAGCTTTCCATCCATGTGCTTGCCTTCTTGGATCAATGGATTACCCAAAATAAATCAATTGTTATTTGTTGTGTGGACATGTAAGATCATGGATTGTGTTTGGGTTGATTTGAAGGTTGATTTGGGGTTGATTTAGGGCTGATTTGGGGCTGAATTTGGGCTGAATTTGAGCATCAAATAAGTATACAAATGTACTTATTATTTGGGCTAAGATTGACATTGAAACCTTGAGTGTTTAATGGTTGAAGTTTGCACACAACATAAGGCAAGTTTGGGCTTGAAATAAATCATATGATATTCTTTTCTAGAATTGGAATAGAATTGATTTTTGGGACAAATTTGGAGCACTTATTTGAACCAAGATTTGCTTCAATCTTCAACTAAATGTCTCTTCAATTCTTTGTTCTGAATTCCGACGTTGAATTTTCTGAATTAATTCATTTAAGCTCCAAAAACCTATCGAAACATTAAAACAAACTTCATTACTAAAAAAACACATCAATTATTATAAAAACAACCAAATAAAAACAATAAATACATATGTAAAATAAGAGACTTAATGACACTTTTGATGCACAATCAGTTTCCAATTGACTAATAAGAGTTTATACTATACTTGTTTGACATACCATTAGTGGATCCTCTAACCTTGACATTTATTGTTACCGTTGTTAAATCTTTACGTTAATATTCCATCTCAAAGTTCTCATTATCTTCTTCTTCTTCTTCCTTTTCTTTATTATTATTATTATTATTATTATTATTATTATTA
>NW_011501535.1:3004-19899 GCF_000495115.2 Populus euphratica
TTATTGTATTCATAATTTGTACAATTAACCTCCCTGTGGTTTGACCCCGGTCTTGCCGTGTTATTTATTACTTCGACACTCCTGCACTTGGGAGAAGACATCAATCTTTTAGTCGTGTCACCTTACTTGATCTTGGTGCTAGTGTGAATTTACTTCCATATTCAGTTTTTTAGAGTCTCAATCTAGGTGAGTTAAAACCAACTTCTATATCTCTTTTACTTGCCGATAGATCTGTAAAAGTGCCTAGAGGAATAATTGAAGATGTGTTAGTACAAGTCGATAAATTCATTTATCCTGTGGATTTTATTGTCTTGGACACAGAACCTATTGAAGCATGTAATTCATTTCCTGGACGTCCATTTCTTGTAACTTCTAACGCAGTGATTAATTGTAGGAATGGACTGATGAAGCTATCATTTGGAAACATGACATTGGAGATGAATATTTTCAACATCTGCAAGCAACCTAGAGATGATAATGATTTATAAGAACTAGATCATATTGACGAATTAGTTTATGATCAACTTGAATCTACTTTAAGTAAAAATGAGTTAGATGAATCTGAAGATTTGCAAATGATTTATTCTAAGGAAGAAACCACGGATGAAATAAGCACCGAAAATGTTGATGCGAATCTTTTGTCAATAGTGACAACAGATTCGACATCTGACATCACACCAATCGATGATTACTTTCCTAACGAATCCTTACTTTCTCTTAGTCCAATGCCTTGGTATGATAAAAATATCAATTTTCTTGCTTTAGGAGATTTGCCAGCTGATTGGAGTAATCAAGACAAAGAAAAGTTTTTGAACGAAATGAAGAATTTTTATTGTGATGACCCTAACTTATTCAAATATTGTCCTGATCAAATATTTCAAAGATTCATTCCCGACAATGAGGTAAGTAGTGTCATTAAACTTTGTCATTCTAAAGCATGTGGAAGTTATTTTTCGTCAAAAAAGACAGCTACAAAAATCTTTCAAAATGGATTTTATTGGCCCACCATGTTCAAGGACACGCATGCATTCTGCAAAACTTGTGAAAATTGTCAAAATTAGTACTTAAAAGTGCATTTTTATCATGGTTTTATATCATCATTTTGCACTTGAAGTATCAACAACTCCTTAACTAAAGCATGTTTTATAATAATATATCTAATAATATAAGATACCTTTAATTTGTGGTAAATGTTCATTTTAAATACAGGCCTATCACATAAATGAAAGGATTGATTGATGACTTTAAGAACTTAAATTGCAAGGATAAAGAGATGACCAAACTTAGAAAAGAGATGTCGGTGCAATCCAAACCGGAACACTATTCGACAATTGGGTCATATCTGGAGTTATAGATCTCATATTTAGGTCCACTTTATATGGATGGAAAGGTAAGACATAGACCTACAACTTTCATATAGAGCCCAAGATCTAAAAAGGCCATTTTCAAGTCCAAATTATAGCAACAACAAAGAAGCCCGAATCTGTCCTCCAACCCGAGCACTGTTCAGTATTTTGGCCATATCTAGAGTTCTAGAAGTCCACATGAGCTGAATTGTTTACACAAGATAGCTAAGACAATTGGCCACAACTTTCATTTTTTCAAGTGGCTCTTATTGTGACGTTATCAATGACGTTTTGGGCAGAGAAGAGAAGAGAAGATAAGGATTGTCACCAAGTCAAGAGCTGACCACCCACTTATCAATTACTCATCAAATCAATAGTTCCCAATTTTGGCCTATAAAAGGAGGCATTTGCCATGCATTTAGGCATCTTGGTCTCCAGATCAAGATCATGCTTTTGCTTTCTCTCTTTGTATTTTTTGTAATGTTTATGCTTTGCTTTTATTAATATTAAGTTTATGCCTTTCATTTCCTTTCCTTTACTTAGTTAACTCTTATCTTATTTATGTTCTTATTTTGTTTATTTATTTTTCTTTCTTTTATTATGTCTAGCTAAGTTTATTATGTCAAGGTGAAAAGGTTACACTAATGGTGTAAGAATAATGTAAACTTAATATGGACTTTAATGTTTGATACTAACTTAATATGACTAATCTTGATTTATGTTGTATAACACTTGGTACAACAAATGCTTGGCACTTTCGTAGTTCATATTGTATGGTATAACCGACACTTGAGCTATGAAAAGAACTTGATTTGTTTTTAACATAAGTTATAATCATGAATGCTTGACGAGATTTACAAGTATTAGCATTTATCGAATAAGATGATTAATGTAATCATGTTAACAATCTATAATCGGATTGGAACCTCCTTTATGTGTGGTTTCCAATTGAATAATAAGTGTTTATATTATACTTGTTTAACATACCATTAGTGGAATCTCTAACCTTGACATTTGTTATTATCATTGTTTAATCTTTACATTAATATTCCATCTCGAAGCTCTCATCATCTTCTTCTTCTTTTTCTTTATTATTATTATTATTATTACTATTACTATTATTATTATTATTATTATTATTAGTACTACTAATACTACTACTACTACTACTACTATTATTATTATTATTATTATTATTATTATTATTATAGTTATTGTTGTTATTGCTATTATTTTTGTTTATAATTGTTGTTTATAATTTGTACAATTAACCTCCCTGTGGTTCGACCCCGGTCTTGCTGGGTTATTTATTACTTCGACACTCCTGCACTTGGGAGAAGACATCAATCTTTTAGTCGTGTCAGCATGCATTCTGCAAAACTTGTGAAAATTGTCAAAAAGTTGATACTGGGCAAAACGTTTTGTTTTATAATTCTCACCTCTATGCATTCTCTCACATTGTTTTTTTTGTTTCTTTTTTAGTGATTTTTGCTAGTTTCTCTCACCCCGGTCAAATGGCGGACAACGGTACTCCGTGACTTAAGTCGGTTCTTTTAGTTTCCCACAATAACTGATATCTGTGTATATATTTGTGCAATTCTTTAAATCTCTCTTCCAATTCTCATTTGAAAATGAACACTAATCTTGAAAAATTGGAAAAGTATTTTCCTGCTCTGCCTCACAATGCGATTACAAAAATTTACCGTGCTAGATGTGCAAGATTGAGATTGTTAATGAATCATGGAATTCCTGAAGATATTCGGTGGTTGATTGAAGCAATGGTCCGATTATCAGGTGAGTCCTCTAACTCCTTCATTTCACACATGCCTGGAACAGGTAAAAGCACTTTTGCAAAGAAACGTCGTGCAAAACGACTGAAAGTCTGTCATCGATGTGCTAGATGGACTTGGAATACACAATGTCGTTCTTTAGGAATGGTATCTATAAACCGTGAAGATAAAATACAATTCATTAAGGATGGCCTGAGTAAGGAGTCTTTAGATAATCTTCTATTGACTCTTGAGATGCATCCTAGTGGAGATGTGCATCGTGTAATTTATGATTTATGGCCAATATTTCATAAAGAACATGATCGACTTAGTCTTGGGAATCTGACTAAAAAAGACCCTGTTTGCCAATTTTTAAGAAAACTGGATGGGAAGCCTATCCCCGACCCATAAAGGGCGTTTAAGCTGTTCTTGGACGTAAAACCAAGGGAAGATGTGAGCCACAATCACTACTACCTGTACGTACACATGCTTTTTCAAAAGTAAATAAATAAATAAATAAAAAGAGAGAGAGTGTGTGAGACTCCAGCTGGCCTATATATAGGTGTTATGATTGTCTTTCTAATTTCTCATCTATAAAACCCTCTCTTCCTTCCTTTCATTTCTACTCAACCCATACATTCAGCAATACAGAAGTGTGTAGAAATGGCAAGTTCCTCAAGTCATCATATAAGAAATATTTGTGTTTTTGGTGGATCTAGTCCTGGGAAAGAAAAGGAGTTTTTGGAATCAGCAAATCATCTTGGTCAAGTGCTAGCTGAGAGAAAGATTCATTTAGTGTATGGGGAAGGCAGTCTTGGGTTAATGGGAGGTGTGTCAATAGCTGTATTTTTAGGAGGTAGTCAAGTTTTGGGGGTTGTCCCCGAAGCTTTAGCACAAGGGGACCTTATTGGAAAAACAATTGGAGAGGAACTTCAGGTCTCCACAATGTCGGCTCGAATGAATGCAATGTTTAACCATGGTGATGTCTTCATTGCTTTACCAGGTGGTCTAGGTACATTGGAAGAGATCTTTCATATTTCCTCTTGGGCTCAACTGCACATTCACCATAAACCTATAGGTTTGTTAAATGTTAATGGTTATTATGATAAGTTGTTGTCTTTTCTTGATCATGCTGTGGAACAAGAGTTTCTAACATCTTCTGCATGACAAATCATAATCTCTGTTGCTACTGCTGAACAATTGATTGACCAACTACAATCTTTCATTCCTGTAATTGATCCTTCCATGAGTCGCACAAATTGGTCAACTAAGGAAAGCTATAAAAAGCTTAGATTGGATTTGAGCCTTCATTTTTGAATCTTTGTGTCTTTTGGTTTTATTATCGTGTTTTGTTGTTACTTTTATTTGTTTCCGTGTGTTTCATGTTTGTTAGTGTTCGTTATTTTAGGTGATATCTTCTATACTTTATCTTTCTACCTTTAAACATTGAGGACAATGTTTTGTTTTAGTTGGGGGGAGAGGGTAGTAGCTAAAAAAAATTATTGTTACTATGATGGTAGAGTAAGGAGAAACTGTGTTTTCTATTTCATAAAGCATGTGCAAAATTATTGTTACTATGATGGTAGAGTAAGGAGAACTTTTATAACTCTTGAGACGCATCTTAGTAACCATTCTTAATAAGGTCTATCATAATACTTCTTGAAATATTCAAGTTTGCAAACTCTCGCATTGTTATCACTTAATTTTGCTCATATACTTATTTAACATGTATTCTTAAACCTTAATTTACACACACACACTTTAACATATGATTGTGGGTTGCATATTGGATTATTACATTATTTATGTTCTTTTGTTAAAGGTAACACCTAAGGAAAAGGGATAGTATATAATTAAAAAAAAAGAAAAAAAAGAAAAAAAGAAAAAAAATGATAATAATAAAAATGTAGATAAGTTTGGTATCGTAGCCTCCCTAACCTAAGCAATTAAGCCTGAAGGGGTGTTTTAACACCTAATACCCTAAAGTCAACTGACTTAGGAGCTATTGGCCCAACGCTTGTTACATAGGTTGAGGAGAAAAGCTTAAGGGAATCAAACATTGCACTATCTACATATCAGTATCTGCAACCCGAGTTACTAAGCTCGTAGGGGTATCTTAACACCTAATGCCCTAAGACCAACTGGTCTGGGAGTCATTAACACCTAATGCCCTAAGACGGGTGTCTTAACACCTAATGCCCTAAGACCAACTGGTCTGGGAGTCATTAGCTGAAAGCTCGTTACATGGGTTAAAGATGCATGATGTTTTTTAAATTATATGTATATATATTTTAAAAAAAAGAGAGAAAAAAAAAGACAAAAATAATAATCCCAACCCAAGTTAACCTTAAACATTAGAACAAAAATTTTGTTTTCATCCAAGAAAAGCCCCATAATTATGTGTTGATACATTGAGCACAAAAGAAAGGTTTATTAATATCTTGTTAAGAGGTATTGAGTAGATATATATATATAAATGAGAGTTTGTTTATCTGGAGAGATTAATGGATGTTAAATGATGAATACCTTGCTTTGTGGAATTTGAAAATTGTTTTTCTTATTTTAACGCTTTAATTACTAGGGACTAGTAATAAGCTGGTGGGGGGGTGATTAGTACTTAAAAGTGCATTTATATCATCATTTTATATCATCATTTTGCACTTGAAGTATCAATAACTCCTTAACTAAAGCATGTTTATAATAATATATCTAATAATATAAGATACCTTTAATTTATGGTAAATGTTCATTTTAAATGCAGGCCTATCACATAAATGAAAGGATTGATTGATGAATTTAAGAACTTAAATTGAAAGGACAAAGAGATGGCTAAACTTCGAAAAGAGATGTCGGTGTAGTCCAAATCGGAACACTATTTGGTAATTGGGCCATATCTGGAGTTGTAGATCTCAGATTTGGGTCTACTTTATATGGATGGAAAGGTAAGACATAGACCTACAACTTTCATATGATGCCCGAATCTGTCCTCCAACCCGAGCATTGTTCAGTATTTTCGCCATATCTGGAGTTCTAGAAATCCAAATGAGCTGAACTTTTTACACAAGAAATCTGAGCGAATTGTCTACAACTTTCATGTTTTCAAGTGCCTGTAATTTTGACATTATCAATAACGTTTTGGGCATACAAGAGAAGATAAAGATTGTCACCAAGTCAAGAGTTGGCCACCCACTCATCAATTAGTCATCAAATCAATAGTTCCCAATTTTGGCCTATAAAAGGAGGCATTTACCATGCATTTAGGCATCTTGGTTTCCAGATCAAGATCATGCTCTTACTTTTTCTCTTTGTATTTTTTGTAATGTTTATGCTTTGCTTTCATTAATATCAAGTTTATGCTTTTCATTTCCTTTCATTTACTTAGTTAACTTTTATCTTATTTATGTTCTTATTTTGTTTATTTATTTTTCTTTCTATCATTATATCTAGCTAAGTTTATTATGTCAAGGTGAAAAGGTTACACTAATGGTGTTAGAATAAGTATAATGTAAACTTAATATGGACTTTAATGTTTGATACTAACATGTTTTGTATTTGTTATCTTGTTCACTCTTTAATACTTTGCTTGTTAAATGACTAATCTTGATTTATGTTGTATAACACTTGGTACAACAAATGCTTGGCACTTTCATAGCCCATAGTGTATGGTATAACTGACACCTAAGCTATGAAAATGAACTTGATTTGTTGTTAACATAAGTTATAATCATGAATGCTTGACGAAATTTACAAGTATTAGCATTAATTGAATAAGATGACTAATAATCATGTTAACAATCTATAATCCGATTGGAACCTCCTTTGTGTGTGGTTTCCAATTGAACAATAAGAGTTTATACTATACTTGTTTGACATACCATTAGTGGAACCTCTAACCTTGACATTTGTTATTATCATTGTTTAATCCTTACATTAATATTCCATCTCCAAGTTCTCATCATCATCTTCTTCTTCTCTTTCTTTATTATTATTATTATTATTAGTAGTATTATTATTACTATTATTATTGTTGTTGTTGTTGTTGTTGTTATTGTTATTGTTGTTGTTGTTGTTGTTGTTGTTATTATTACTACTACTATTACTACTAGTATTATTAGTATTATTATTGCTACTATTATTGTTGTTGTTGTTATTGTTACTATTGTTGTTGTTTATAATTTGTACAATTAACCTCTCTGTGGTTCGACCCCGGTCTTGCCGGGTTATTTATTACTTCGACACTCCTGCACTTGGGAGAAGACATCAATCTTTTCGTCGTGTCACAGACCTCTTTAAATTCTTTTAAATGCAAGTATGGATTTTTTAAATCTAAGCCATGAAAAGAAGGTAAAAATTGAATAATGTCTAGCTTAAAATTAAAATGAGATGCATTAGGGGGGAAAACTATACATGAGGGTGCACTTGTTTTTATAGGATTCATGTCATCTCTAAGTGTTTTAGCAAGGTTATTCTCATTATTCTCATTATGAAGTGAGTGGTTATCTTCTTCGGACATATTTTCTCAAAATGATGAGGATACCTTACAAAGTCTATGACATAATGTACATGACCACACTCTTATGCACGTGTAGGAATAAAATCAAAGAAAGAAGAAAACAAAAGAAAGAGAAACAAAACAAAAGAAACAAAGTTAGATATGAAAAAAAGTGAAAAGAAAAAATAAAATAAATACTATAATCTGTACAAGAATTTACCCCCGACAACGACGCCAAAAAGTTGACACGACTAAAAGATTGATGTCTTCTCCCAAATGCAAGAGTGTCAAGTAATAAATAACCCGTCAAGACCGGGGTTGAACCACAAGGAGGTTAATTGTATAAATTGTAAATAATGATACAACAACAACAATAGTAATATTAATAGTAATAGTAGTAGTAGTAGTAATAGAAGAAGAAGAAGAAGAATAAGTTGATGAGAACTTTGAGATGGAAGATCAATGTGAGGACTAAACAATGATAACAACAAATGTTAAGGTCAAAGGATATACTAATGGTATTTCATACAAGTATAATATAAACTCTTATTATTCAACTAGAAACCACATACAAAGAAGGTTTCAATTGGATTACATATTGTTAACATGATTACATTAGTTATCTTATTCGAATAATGCTAATACTTGTAAATATTGTCAGGCATTCATGATTATAACTTATGTTAACAACAAATCAAGTTCCTTTCATAGCACATGTGTAGGTTATACCATACGGTTGTGCTATGAAAGTGTCAAGTATTTGTTATACCAAGTGTTATACAACATAAATCTAGATTAACCATTTAACAAGCAAAGTATTAAGAGTGAACAAGATAACAAATACAAAGCATGTTAGTATCAAACATTAAAGTCCATGTTGAGTTTACAATATACTCATTCTTACACCATTAGTGTAAGCTTTTCACATTGACATAATAAACTTAGCTAAATATAATGAAAGAGAGAAATATAAATAAACAAGATAAGAACATAAATAAAATAAAAGTTAACTAAGTAAAGGAAAGGAAATGAAAGGCATAAACCAGATATTAATGAAAGCAAAACATAAGCATTACAAAAATATAAAGAGAGAAAGCAAGAACATAATCTTGATTTGGAAACCAAGATGCCTAAATGCATGGCAAATGCCTCCTTTTATAGGCCAAAATTAGGAACTATTGATTTGATGACTAATTGTCAAATGGGTGGCCAACTCCTGACTTGGTGACAATTCTTATCTTCTTGTATGCCCAAAACGTCATTAGTAACGTTAGACTTTGAACTAGACCTCCACATGAATGTTGTAGAAAATTGTCTCAGCTTTTTAGAAAAAAGAATTAAGGTTATTTGAACTTCTATAACTCTGGTTGAACATTGAAAAGTGTCAAGGCTATAGGACAGATTCAGACTTCTTCGTTGTTGCTATAATTTGGACTTGAAAACGGCCTTTTAAAATTTGAACTCTATATGAAAGTTATAGGCTCATGTCTTACCTTTTCATGCATATAAAGTAGACATACATCCGAGATCTACAGCTCCAGATATGACTTAATTAATGAATAGTGTTCCAGTTTGGACTGCACCAGCATCTCTTTTCTAAGTTTGGCCATCTCTTCGTCCTTTCAATTTCAGTACATAAACTCATCAATCAATTCTTTCATTTATGTGATAGACTTGCATTTAAGATGAATATTTACCACAAATTAAAGGTATCTGATATTATTATATATGTTATTATAAAAATTGCTTTAATTAAGGAGTTATTAATAGTTCAAGTGCAAAATGATAATATAAAACCTTAATAAAAATGTACTTTTAAGTACTAATCAATAGCAGACCAGAATAACATGTCAATAGGGCCATAAGTTTTGATCCTACTGCTAGATTGCACTTGAATTTTTCTAGGAGTTTTCGGAGGTCTTTTTCGTTGGAGTAGCTATGGAATCTATGCTCGGTGAAGAGGAGAATCGGACGCCCGAGACTAGAATAACGACTCAGAAGGGTCATAACTTTTGATCTAATAGTTGGATCATGTTCAAATTGTTCGAGTTTTCAAAGGTCTTTTTCCCTGGAGCGGCTATGGAATCACTACTTGGTGAAGAGAAGGTCTGAAAGTTGCAAACCATAATAACATCTCAAAATGGCATTAACTTTTAATTTGACAACTGGATCGGGATTGAATTGTTTTGGAAGTTTTTAGAGTTCCCCGGCAACGGCGCCAAAATTTGTTGCGATGTCGCGGTCGCACAAATTAATTACCCTTTCACTTAAATCACACAAGATAGTATAGAGCAAGCAAGGGATCGATCCCACGAGGAAGATTTAGTTCAGATTTTTATGCTATACGTTATGCAATTGGGGGGTTTTGATTTGTGATAATCTAAACTATGGAAGAAATTAAACTAGTGAACACAATCAATTAAAACTGAAATTTATCAAGAAAACAAACCTTGGTCACAAGCACACATCCACCTACAGAAATCAGAACCGATCCTTGAAACGAAACTCCAGTTTATATTCTGAATTTTTATCTTTTCTTAACTTTGGTTAATTAACGGATCCGCCGTATAACTAGCCCTAACCAACAAATAATCACAGTGTCCGCACTAATGATTTAATCTAATGGCAGCCTTAAGATCTAGATAAATTCATTAATCTTAACAACCAAGTTGTCTGCTTGTGTTGCTTTGATCGAATGTTTTCCCTAAGTTTAATAACGTAGTTCCGCCACAATTATCAAGCTTAGTTGCTTCACAAGTTTATATACCCTAACTCCGGTTTTGATACCAAACTTAGCAATAGATTGTTCACAATAATAACTTAGAGTCCGCTCTAGCAATTATCAACAACAATCATAGAAAATATGCATAGGAAAACAATCATACTCATTCATAATACAAACTGAAAATAAATGGAAGAATAAATCTCACAGTTCTTGAAATCTGAAAGTTTCTGCGTCCTTGCAACCAAGAAAAGAGCTTAGCCTTGCATATCTATTGAACAACTACTCCTAAAGATAAAAGAAAACATTATTTCTAGTATGTAGAGAGGAGAGTTTGTGTTTCTTCACTTCTAGTTGCTACCACCTTTCTTTGATTCTATTGCACTCCCTCCTCTTCTTTCTTGGCTCTCTTGATGTCTATATATAGGCTTCAATGGCAGCTCCTCTTGCTTCTTTATCAACAATGGTGGCTGCCAAACTTGCCAAACTTTGACATTAGTAGTCACCACAAACACCCCACCATTGTAGCCTCCTTCTTTGACAATGGCAGCATTCCAACTTGCAGCTGGTTTGTGGTTGGTGATTTGAGGTTGGTGGATTGAGGTTGGTGGCTACTTTTCTTGACCTTCTAGATTGATTTACTAGAGGGGCTAAATTGCTGAAATTATAACTTGGATGATAGTTTAGAAGCTTCGAAACATAATTTGGACTCATTTCTTCACGAAACCTGATTGCTGGCAGAATTCAGTTGTCATCTTTGAAAAATCATATCGCCCTCATCTGACATCGTTTTTGGCTGAAAATTGGAGCGTGTCTATACCTTTGAGTCAGGAATCCAACAAAATTGAGTTTGCATCAATTGGACTTCTATAGCGCCAGATATGGAATTTTGAATGGACAAAGGTCAACAGTGGCAGAATACGAGATTTGACTTTGAAGGATGTGATTTCCATGATCTTCCTCTTTGTATTTTTCTTGCATTACATTTCCAGAAAGGTATGGATGTTAGCTTTTTAGAGCCACTGGAATCACTTCATTTTGATCTCTAGAAATCACGCTCTGCACAAAACATCGACTGAACATCAAATCTGTCAATTATCTCCAATTTACTCCTTTTTGCATTTTTCATCCAAAAGTGCCTTCAAAACATAAAACAAAGAATATCAAGGCATTTTACATATAAAATATGGACAAAACATTAGGTAAATGTGGGTGAAACAATCGAATAATATGGTTACATCAAATACCCCCACACTTAGCTCTTGCTCGTCCTCGAGAAAGAGCGGCTATGGAATCACTACTTGGTGAAGAGAAGGTCTGAAAGTTGCAAACCATAATAACATCTCAAAATGGCATTAACTTTTAATTTGACAACTGGATCGGGATTGAATTGTTTTGGAAGTTTTTAGAGTTCCTTTTCCTTGGAGTAGCTATGGAATTGATGATTAGTGAAGAGGAGGTTTAGATGACCTAGACAAGAATAACGGCTTAAAAGGGCTATAACTTTTGATCCAACCGTTGGATCCCGTTTAAATTTTTCCATGAGTTCTTCGTGGATTTTTTCCTTGTAGTAGCTATGGAATCGCTGCTCGGTAAAGAGGAGGTCTGGATGTGACAGACAAGAATAATGGCTTAAAAGGGCCTTAACTTTTGATTCGACCGTTGGATTGTGCTTGAATTTTTCCAGGAGTTTTTGGAGGTCCTTTTATATAGAGTAGCTTGGAATCACTGCTTAGTGAGAGGTTTGGGCACCCTAGACCAAGCTTATAAGGGCCAAAACGTTTTATTCAACCATTGGATCCCACTCAAATTTTTCTAGGACTTTTTGAAGGTCCTTTTCCTTGGTGTAGCTATAAAATTGCTCCTAAGTGAAGAGGAGGTTTGAACGTAATATACTAGAATAATGGCTCAAAATGGCCATAACTTTTTATCTGACCATTGGATCGTGCTCTTTTTTTTCAAGGAGTTTTCAAATGTCTTCTTCCTTGGAGTAGCTATGGAATCACTGCTCGGTGAAGAGGACGTCTAGATGCGGCAGACAAGAATAATGGCTCAAAAAGGCCATAACTTTTGATTTGACCTATGGATCACGCTTCAATATTTCTAGGAGTTTTTGGATGTCTTTGTCCTTGAAGTAGCTATGGAATTGCTACTCTGTAAAGAGGAGGTATAAACGCCCTACACTAGAATAACAACTCAGTAGGCTATTGACACGATGAAAAGATTAATGTCTTCTCCCAAGTGTAGGAGTGTCGAAGTAATAAATAACTCGGCAAGACCGGGGTCGAACCACAAGGAGGTTAATTGTACAAATTATAAATAGCAATAATACAACAACAACAACAATAACAATAACAATAACAATAATAGTAATAACAACAACAATAATAGTAGTAGTAGTAGTAGTAGTAGTAGTAGTAGTAGTAGTAGTAATAATAAAGAAAGAGATGGAGAAGAAGAAGAAGAAGATGAAGAAGATGAGAACTTTGAGATGGAATATTAATATAAGGATTAAACAATGATAATAACAAATGTCAAGGTTAGAGGTTCCACTAATGGTATGTCAAACAAGTATAGTCTAACTCTTATTATTCAATTGGAAACCACACACAAAGGAGGTTCTAATCTGATTATAGATTGTTAACATGATTACATTAGTCATCTTATTCAATTAATGCTAGTACTTGTAAATCTCGTCAAGCATTCATGATTATAACTTATGTTAACAACAAATCAAGTTCCTTTCATAGCTCAGGTGTCGGTTATACCACACAATATGGGCTATGAAAGTGCCAAGCATTTGTTGTACCAAGTGTTATACAACATAAATCAAGATTAGTCATTTAACAAGCAAAGTATTAAAAAGTGAACAAGATAACAAATACAAAACATGTTAGTATCAAACATTAAAGTCCATATTAAGTTTATACTATACTATTCTTACACCATTAGTGTAACCTTTTCACCTTGACATAATAAACTTAGCTAGACATAATGAAATAAAGAAAAATAAATAAACAAAATAAGAACATAAATAAGATAAAAGTTAGGTAAGTAGATGAAAGGAAATAAAAGGCATAAACTTGATATTAATGAAAGCAAAGCATAAACATTATAAAAAATACAAAGAAAGAAAGCAAGAGCATGATCTTGATCTAGAAACCAAGATGTCTAAATGCATGGCAAATGCCTCCTTTTATAGGCCAAAATTGGGAACTATTGATTTGATGACTAATTGATGAGTGGGTGGCCAACTCTTGACTTGGTGACAATCCTTATCTTCTCTTCTCTGCCCAAAACGTCATTGATAACGTCAAAATTAGAGCCACTCAAAAACATGAAAGTTGTAGGTAATTCTCTCAGCTTTCTTGTGTAAAAACTCCAGCTCATTTAGACTTCTAGAACTCCAGATATGGCCAAAATACTGAACAGTGCTCGGGCTGGAGGCAACTTCGGGCTTCTTTGTTGTTGCAATAATTTGGACTTCAAAATGACCTTTTTAGATCTTGGGCTCCATATGAAAGTTGTAGGCCTATGTCTTACCTTTCCATCCATATAAAGTAGACCTAAATCTGAGATCTATAGCTCCAGATGTAGACCTAAATCTGAGATTTATAGCTCCAACTATGACCCAATTACCGAACAGTGTTCTGGTTTGGATTGCACCGACATCTCTTTTCTAATTTTGGTCATCTCTTTGCCCTTGCAATTTAAGTTCTTAAAGTCATCAATCAATCCTTTCATTTATGTGATAGGCCTGCATTTAAAATGAACATTTACCACAAATTAAAGGTATCTTATATTATTAGATATATTATTATAAAACATGCTTTAGTTAAGGAGTTGTTGATACTTCAAGTGCAAAATGATGATATAAAACCATGATAAAAATGCACTTTTAAGTACTAATCACACCCCCCAACCAGCTGATTACTAGTCCCTAGTAATCAAAGCGTTAAAATAGAAATTTTTTTTGCAAATTCCAGAAAGCAAGGTATTCATCATTTAACTTCCATTAATCTATCCAGATAAACAAACTCTCGTTAAATTTATATACCTGCTCAATACCTCTTAACAAGATATTCATAAACCTTTCTTTTGTGCTCAATGTATCAACACATAATTATGGGGCTTTTCTTGGAAGAAAACAAAATTTTTATTCTAATGTTTAAGGTTAACTTCCTTGGGTTGGGATTATTATTTTTGTCTTCTTTTTTTTTTAAATATATATACATATAATTTAAAAACATCATGCATCTTTAACCCATATAACGAGCTTTTAGCTAATGACTCCCAGACCAGTTGGTCTTAGGGCATTAGGTGTTAAGACACCCCTACGAGCTTAGTAACTCGGGTCGCAGATACTGATATGTAGATAGTGCAGTGTTTGATTTCCTTAAGCTTTTCTCCTCAACCCATGTAACAAGCGTTGAGCCAATAGCTCCCAAGTCAGTTGACTTTAGGGTATTAGGTGTTAAAACACCCCTTCGGGCTTAATTGCTTAGGTTAGGGAGGCTACGAAACCAAACTTATCTACATTTTTATTATTATGATTTTTTTCTTTTTTTTAATTATATACAATCCCTTTCCCTTAGTTGTTACCTTTAACAAAAGAACATAAATAATGTAATAATCTAATATGCAACCCACAATCATATGTTAAAGTGTGTGTGTGTAAATTAAGGTTTAATAATACATGTTAAATAAGTATATGAGCAGAATTAAGTGATAACAATGCGAGAGTTCGTAAACCTGAATATTTCACGAAGTATTATAATAGACCTTGTTAAGAATGGTTATTAAGATGCGTCTCAAGAATCACTTTAACAAAAGAGCTCCTTTACTCTACCATCCTAGTAGCAACAATTATGCATATGCTTTATGAAATAGAAAACAATTTTTTTTTTATCAACTACTACTCTCCCCCCCCAACCAAAACGAGACATTGTCCTTAATGTTTTAAGGTAGAAAGATAGAGTATAGAAGATATGACCTAAAATAACGAACACTAACAAACCTGAAACACATTTAAACAAATATAAGAAACAACAAAACACAAATATTATGCTATTAATAAAACCAAAAGACACAAGTTTTTACAAACGAAAATTCAAATCACAGTTGTGATTGTGGCTCACATCTTCCCTTGGTTTTACGTCCAAGAACGGCTTAAACACCCTCTATGGGTCGGGGATAGGCTTCCCATCCAGTTTTCTTAAAAACCGGCAAACAGGGTCTTTTTTAGTCAGATTCCCAAGACTATGTCGAGCATGTTCCTTATGGAATATTGGCCATAAATCATGAATTGCACAATGTTATCTCGACTATGATGAGACTTAAGAGTCAATAAAAGATTATCTAAAGACTCTCTGTGTTTTGAAATAAATCCCACCTTTTGACAATTTTCATAGTTTTTGCGAAATGCATGTGACTCCTTGAATATGGTGGGCCAGTAAAATCCACTCTGTAAGATTTCTACAATCCCTTTTTATGATGAGAAATGATCCCTACGTGCCTTAGAGTGACAAAATTTAATGACATTACTTACCTCATTGTCGAGAATGCATCTTTGAAATATTTGATCAGGACAATAATTGAATAAGTAAGGGTCATCCCAATAAAAATTTTGCTCTCGAGAATGCATTTTTGAAATATTTGATCAGGACAATAATTGAATAAGTAAGGGTCATCCCAATAAAAATTTTGCACGTTGCTCAAAAATTTTCTTTTGTCTTCGGTATTCCAGTGAGTTTGCAAAAATCCTGAAGCAAGAAAATTGATATTTTTCGCAAACCAAGGCATTGAACTAAGAGAAAGTAGAGATTCATTAGGAAAGTAATCATCGATTGGTGTGATGTCGGGTGTCGAATCTGTTGTCATTTTTGATAAAAGATTCGCATCAACATTTTTGGTGCCCTCATCGATTGGTGTGATGTCGGGTGTCGAATCTGTTGTCACTTTTGATAAAAGATTCGCATCAACCTTTTCGATGCCTTTTTCATCCTCGATTTCTTCCTGATTGGTCATGGCATGAGAAAATGGAAGTGCTGGCGGAGAATCAGTCGTTTCTTTGCAATTTTCAAATTCAACCCCTTCCTTACTCTTAGAGATTGACTCATCATCTTTCTCACAAGGTTCAAGAGTGGGTTTTTTAATAACCTTACCACTGCGAAGAGTGATGACTGATTTGACTTGATCCATGTGTTGACTTTCACAACTACTTGCATTTGCATTGTATTGCCTCTTGGGATTTTGCTGTGGTTGAGATGGAAACTTACCTTGCTCTTGAAAACTGAGAGCATATGTGAATTTTGCAAGAGTGTCTTTAAAATCTGTTATGCTTTGAGTAAGTTGAGTGTTGATTGTCTCTTGCTTTTCAATGAATGCATACAAAGTTTCCTCAAAATTACTTCTAAGAGGTAGAGCATAAGAAGGTGCATATCCATAAGAATTTAGGAAATTATGGCGTGCTTGAAACTATGGTGGTGAAGTTTGTGCATTGTCACTCTTCCAACTGAAATTTTGATGATTTCTCCAACCAGGGTCGTATGTTTGGGAGTATGGGA
>NW_011501535.1:20716-21911 GCF_000495115.2 Populus euphratica
TAGTATAAACTCTTATTATTCAATTGAAAACCACACACAAAGAAGGTTCCAATCAGATTATAAATTGTTAACATGATTACATTAGCTATCACATTTGAATAATGCTAATACTTGTAAATGTTGTCAGGTATTCAGGATTATAACTTATATTAACAACAAATCAAGTTCCTTTCGTAGCACAAGTGTAGGTTAAACTATACGGTTGGCTTATGAAAGTACTAAGTATTTTTTGTGCCAAGTATTATATAATATAAATCTACATTAACCATTTAACAAGCTTATTAGTACTTAAAAGTGCATTTTTATCAAGGTTATATATCATCATTTTACACTTGAAGTATTAATAACTCCTTAACTAAAGCATGCTTTATAATAACAAGTTTGATACCATAAGGTACATTTAATTTATGGTAAATGTTCATCCTAAATGCAAGCCTATCACATAAATAAAAGGATTGATTGATGAGTTGAAGTATTGAAATTGAAAGGACAAAGACAGGGCCAAACTTAGAAAAGAGATGTTGGTACAATCCAAACTCATACACTATTTGGTAATTGAGTCATATTTGGAACTGTGGATCTCATATTTAGATCTGTTTAATATAGATGGAAAGCTAACACATAGGCCTAAAACTTTTATGTGGAAGTCAAGACTCAATTCTACTATTGGAAGTCCAAATCTTAGTAACAACATAGAAGTCTGAATCTGTCCTGCAATCCAAACACTATTCAGTGTTCAGCCTATATCTCAAGTTCTAGAAGTCCAAATGACTTCAATTTTTTTTTAGAAAGTTGAGATAATTTCCTAGAACTTTCATATGGAAGTTTGGTTCAAATTCTGACTTTATCAATGATATTTTATTCAAATAAGAAGATAATAATTGTCATGAAGTCAAGATATGGCCACCCACTCAACACATAGTCATCAAATCAATAGTTTCAAATTTTGGCCTATAAAATGAGATATTTTTCATGCATTTAGGCATCTTGGTTTTCAAATTAAGATCATGCTCTTGCTCTTTCTTTATTGTAATGGTTAAATTTTACTTCCATTAATATCTTGTTCATTCCATTATGATTAGTACTTAAAAGTGCATTTTTATCAAGGTTATATATCATCATTTTACACTTGAAGTATTAATAACTCCTTAACTAAAGCATGCTTTATAATAACAAGTTTGATACCATAAGGTAC
>NW_011501535.1:22797-24601 GCF_000495115.2 Populus euphratica
ATTACTACTACTATTACTACTACTACTACTATTATTATTAGTATTATTATTGCTACTATTATTATTGTTGTTGTTATTGTTACTATTGTCGTTTATAATTTGTACAATTAATCTCTTTGTGGTTCAACCTCGGTCTTGCCGGGTTATTTATTACTTCGACACTCCTGCACTTCGGAGAAAACATCGATATTTTAGTCGTGTCACTTTCATTTGCTTTTCTTTACTTAGTTAACTTTTATCTTATTTATGTTCTTGTCTTGTTCACTTTTAATACTAATCACACCCCCCCTACCATCTTATTACTAGTCCCTAATAATCAAATCATTAAAATAGAAAAACAATTAGTAAATTCCACAAAGCAAGGCAGTCATTATTCGACTTCCATTAATCTATCCAGATGAATGATTAGTACTTAAAAGTGCATTTTTATCAAGGTGTTATATTATCATTTTGCACTTGAAGTATCAATAACTCCTTAACTAAAGCATGTTTTATAATAATATATCTAATAATATAAGATACCTTTAATTTGTGATAAATGTTCATTTTAAATACAGGCCTATCACATAAATGAAAGGATTGATTGATAAGTTTAAAAACTGAAATTGAAAGGACAAAGAGATGCTGGTGCAGTCCAAACCAGAACACAGTTCGATATTTAGGTCATATCTGGAGTTGTAGATCTCGGATTTAAGTCTACTCCTACTTTAAATGGATAGAAAGGTAAAACATAGGCCTACAACTTTCATAGGAGCATAAGATTTAAAAAGGCAATTTTCAAGTGCAAATTGTAGCATTAACGAAGAAGTCCGAATCTCTCCCGCAGCCCAAACACTATTCAATTGCTTGCCCATATCTGAAGTTCTTAAAGTCCAAATAACCTCATCTACTCACCAGTTCAATTATTTCTCCATTTGATTCTTTCACATCGCTTCTCACAAGTCATCTTATATTCTTTCCATTTTCCATTTACTTAAAACATACATGGAATGGATACACACACATGTAGACATAACAAAAGAGATTTAGTAACCAAATACTAGAATTTAGTAGATTTCAATGTGAAGTTATTAACATAATTTTAAGTATGCATAGTGAAATGACACAATTAGCGTTGGCCCACTTTGTGACAAATACTTTCAATATATATAGCATTATAAGAGTTATTAGTTGTTAAGAAGACTTATGCTCATGATTTTTTGTGAGGGAAAAGAATCATTATGTGCTCATGATTTTTCGTGAGGGAAAGGAATAAATATGTCAATTAGCACTTTTAACACCCTTGCTTAAGACATTGAACTCAACTTCAATAATACCTCAACTCATATGACAATACTCGTGCTCCTTATTACAACTAAAATAACATTACAAATTTAACAACTAGCCATAAAATACATATATACAGTTTCTATAAAGGAAAAAGAACAATATGCTTATCCAGAATTTTTCGAACATCGATTATATCATATACATCATATTGAATTACGCATTAGCTATTGTGGCTTCTAAGTGTTGTCACTTTCAATGCTGCCTTTATGATGAATTACATAATACATTCAAATCTAAGGTATATCAACTCATTTTCTTGATTTTCGGTTCCCTAATCAATAATTAAAATTTCATTTCTGAAATTTTCTTAGTCTCCATTTTTCTTAGGTATAATTGACACGACTAAAAGATTGATGTCTTCTCCCAAGTGCAGGAGTGTCGAAGTAATAAATAACCCGGCAAGACCGGGGTCGAACCACAGGGAGGTTAATTGTACAAATTAAAAACAACAATTATAAAACAACAACAACAACAA
>NW_011501535.1:25518-31177 GCF_000495115.2 Populus euphratica
TAGTAGTAGTAGTAGTAGTAGTAGTAGTAGTAGTAGTAGTAGTAGTAGTAGTAGTAGTAGTAGTAGTAGTAGTAGTAGTAGTAGTAGTAGTAGTAGTAGTAGTAGTAGTAGTAGTAGTAGTAGTAGTAGTAGTAGTAGTAGTAGTAGTAGTAGTAGTAGTAGTAGTAGTAGTAGTAGTAGTAATAATAATAATAATAAAGAAAGAGAAGAAGAAGAAGATGATGAGAACTTTGAGATGGAATATTAATGTAACGATTAAACAATGATAATAACAAATGTCAAGGTTAGAGGTTCCACTAATGGTATATCAAACAAGTATAGTATAAACTCTTATTATTGAATTGGAAACCACACACAAAGGAGGTTCCAATCAGATTATATATTGTTAACATGATTACATTAGTCATCTTATTCAATTAATGCTAATACTTGTAAATCTCGTCAAGCATTCATGATTATAACTTATGTTAACAACAAATCAAGTTCCTTTCATAGCTCAGGTGTCGGTTATACCATACATTATGGGCTATGAAAGTGCCAAGCATTTGTTGTACCAAGTGTTATACAACATAAATCAAGATTAGTCATTTAACAAGCAAAGTATTAAAGAGTGAACAAGATAGCAAATATAAAACATGTTAGTATCAAACATTAAAGTCCATATTAAGTTTACATTATACTTATTCTTACACCATTAGTGTAACCTTTTCACCTTGACATAATTAACTTAGCTAGACATAATGAAAGAAAGCAAAATAGATAAACAAAATAAGAACATAAAAGTTAACTAAGTAAAGGAAAGGAAATGAAAGGCATAAACTTAATATTAATGAAAACAAAGCATAAAAAATACAAAGAGAGAAAGGAAGAGCATGATCTTGATCTGGAAATCAAGATGCCTAAATGCATGGCAAATGCCTCCTTTTATAGGCCAAAAATGGGAACTATTGATTTGATGACTAATTGATAAGTGGGTGACCAACTTTTGACTTGGTGACAATCCTTATCTTCTCTTGTCTGCCCAAAACGTCATTGATAACGTCAAAATTGGAGCCAGTTGTAAACATGAAAGTTGTAGGCAATTGTCTCAGCTTTCTTGTGTAAAAATTTCAGCTCATTTGGACTTCTAGAACTCCAGATATGGCCAAAATACCGAATAGTGCTCGGGCTGGAAGACAGATTCGGGCTTCTTTGTTGTTGCTACAATTTGGACTTGATAATGGCCTTTTTAGATCTTGGGCTCCATATGAAAGTTGTAGGCCTATGTCTTACCTTTCCATCCATATAAATTGGACCTAAATCTGAGATCTGTAGCTCCAGATATGACCCAATTACCGAACAGTGTTCCGGTTTGGATTGCACCGACATCTCTTTTCTAAGTTTGGCCATCTCTTTATCCTTGCAATTTAAGTTCTTCAAGTCATCAATCAATCCTTTCATTTATGTGATAGGCCTGCATTAAAAATAGACATTTACCATAAATTATAGGTATCTTATATTATTAGATACATTATTATAAAACATATTTTAGTTAAGGAGTTATTGATACTTCAAGTGCAAAATGATGATATAAAACCATGATAAAAATGCACTTTTAAGTACTAATCACACCCCCCAACCAGCTTATTACTAGTCCCTAGTAATCAAAGCGTTAAAATAGAAAACAAATTTGCAAATTTCACAAAGCAAGGTATTCATCATTTAACTTCCATTAGTCTATCCAGATAAACAAACTCTCATTAAATTTATATATCTGCTCAATACCTCTTAACAAGATATTAATAAACCTTTCTTTTGTGCTCAATGTATCAACACATAATTATGGGGCTTTTCTTGGAAGAAAACAAAATTTTTGTTCTAATGTTTAAGGTTAACTTCCTTGGGTTGGGATTACTATTTTTGTCTTTTTTTTTTTTTTTAACTCTATATACATATACTTTAAAAACATCATGCATCTTTAACCCATGTAATGAGCTTTCAGCTAATGACTCCCAGACCAGTTGGTCTTAGGGCATTAGGTGTTAAGACACCCCTACGAGCTTAGTAACTCGGGTCGCAGATACTGATATGTAGATAGTGCAATGTTTGATTCCCTTAAGCTTTTCTCCTCAACCCATGTAACAAGCGTTGGGCCAATAGCTCCCAAGTCAGTTGACTTTAGGGTATTAGGTGTTAAAACACCCCTTCGGGCTTAATTGCTTAGGTTAGGGAGGCTACGAAACCAAACTTATCTACATTTTTATTATCATCATTTTTTTTTCTTTTTTTCTTTTTTTTTTTTTTTTTTTTTTTTTTTTTTTTTTTTTTTTTTTTTTTTTTTTTTTTTTTCTTTTTAATTATATACAATCCCTTTCCCTTAGTTGTTACCTTTAACAAAAGAACATAAATAATGTAATAATCCAATATGCAACCCACAATCATATGTTAAAGTGTGTGTGTGTAAATTAAGGTTTAAAAATACATGTTAAATAAGTATATGAGCAGAATTAAGTGGTAACAATACGAGAGTTTGTAAACCTGAATATTTCAGGAAGTATTATAATAGACCTTGTTAAGAATGGTTACTAAGATGCGTCTCAAGAGTCACTTTAACAAAAGAACTCCTTTACTCTGCCATCCTAGTAACAACAATTATGCACATGCTTTATGAAATGAAAAACAATTTTTTTTTTATCAACTACTACCCTCTCCCCCCAACCAAAACGAGACATTGTCCTCAATGTTCTAAGGTAGAAAGATAGAGTATAGAAGATATCACCTGAAATAACGAACACTGACAAACCTGAAACACACTGAAACAAATATAAGAAACAACAAAACACAATAATAAAACCAAGCATGTGTATGTACAGGTAGTTGTGATTGTGGCTCACATCTTCCCTTGGTTTTACGTCCAAGAACGGCTTAAACGCCCTCTATGGGTCGGGGATAGGCTTCCCATCCAGTTTTCTTAAAAACTGGCAAACAGGGTCTTTTTTAGTCAGATTCCCAAGACTAAGTCTATCATGTTCTTTATGAAATAGTGGCCATAAATCATGAATTGCACGATGCACATCTCCACTAGGATGCGTCTCAAGAGTCAATAGAAGATTATCTAAAGACTCCTTACTCAGGCCATCCTTAATGAATTGTATTTTATCTTCACGGTTTATAGATACCATTCCTAAAGAACGACATTGTGTATTACAAGTCCATCTAGCACATCGATGACAGACATCCAGTCGTTTTGCACGACGCTTCTTTGCAAAAGTGCTTTTACCTGTTCCAGGCATGTGTGAAATGAAGTTAGAGGACTCACCTGATAATCGGACCTTTGCTTCAATCAACCAACGAATATCTTCAGGAATTCCATGATTCATTAATAATCTCAATCTTGCACATCTAGCACGGTAAATTTTTGTAATCGCATTCTGAGGCAGAGCGGGAAAATACTTTTTCAATTTTTCAAGATTAGTGTCCATTTTCAAATGAGAATTGGAAGAGAGATTCAAAGAATTGCACAGATATATACACAGATATCAGTAATTGTGGGAAACTGAAAGAACCGACTTAAGTCACGGAGTACCGTTATCCGCCATTTGACCGGGGTGAGAGAAACTAGCAAAAATCACTCAAAAAGAAACACAAAAACAATGTGAGAAAAAAAATAATCAACCTTTATCTACAAAATCATTCAAACCAGTTGATTCGTTTTCATTAAGAAAATTATCAAAGTGAGCTTTCAAACGATGTCCATTTTCCTTAAAATCATTGTCATTCATTGAATTCTCAATATCACAGGCCCCATAAGGATTGCTCCATCTTGGTCTTAGCTCTCTAGGGACTGCATAGAGTTGAGAATTATAAAACAAAACTTTTTGACCAGTATCAATCTTTTGACAATTTTCACAAGTTTTGCAGAATGCATGTGTGTCCTTGAACATGGTGGGCCAATAAAATCCATTTTGAAAGATTTTTGCAGCAGTCTTTTTTGACGAGAAATAACTTCCACATGCTTCAGAATGACAAAGTTTAATGACACTACTTACCTCATTGTCGGGAATGAATCTTTGAAATATTTGATCAGGACAATATTTGAATAAGTTAGGGTCATCACAATAAAAGCTCTTCACTTCGTTCAAAAACTTTTCTTTGTCTTGGGTACTCCAATCAGCTGGCAAATCTCCTAAAGCAAGAAAATTGATATTTTTATCATACCAAGGCATTGAACTAAGAGAAAGTAAGGATTTGTTAGGAAAGTAATCATCGATTGGTGTGATGTCAGATGTCGAATCTGTTGTCACTGTTGACAAAAGATTTGCATCAACATTTTTGGTGCTTGTTTCATCCGTGATTTCTTCCTCAGAATAAATCATTTGCAAATCTTCAGTTTCATCCAATTCATTTTTACTTAAAGTAGATTCAAGTTGATCATAAACTAATTCATCAATATGATCTACTTCTTGTAAATCATTATCATCTCCAGGTTGCTTGCAAATGTTGAAAATATTCATCTCCAATGTCATGTTTCCAAATGATAGCTTCATCAGTCCATTCCTACAATTAATCAATGCATTAGAAGTTGCAAGAAATGGACGTCCTAAAATAACAGGAAATGAATTACATGCTTCAACAGGTTCTGTGTCCAAGACAATAAAATCCACAGGATAAATGAATTTATCGACTTGTACTAACACATCTTCAATTATTCCTCTAGGCACTTTTACAGATCTATCGGCAAGTAAAAGAGATATAGAAGTTGGTTTTAACTCACCTAGATTGAGACTTTGAAAAACTGAATATGGAAGTAAATTCACACTAGCTCCAAGATCAAGTAAGGCTCTTTCAATTTTATGCTCTCCAATAAAGCAAGAAATTGTAGGACAACCAGGGTCTTTATATTTCAAAGCATTATTGTTTTGAAGAATAGCACTTACTTGTTCGGCTAGAAAGGCTTTCTTTTTCACATTCAGTTTCCTCTTCACAGTGCATAGATCTTTCAAAAATTTAGCATAGGAAGGAACCTGTTTAATTGCATCCAGCAAAGGTATATTGATCCTTACCTGTTTGAAAATTTCATAAATTTCAGAATTGTGATTGACTTTCCTTTGTTTGGTCATGGCTTGAGGAAATGGAAGTGCTGGCAGGGAATCAGTCTTTTCTTTGCAATTTTCAGATTCATCCCCTTCCTTACCCTCAGAGATTGACTCATCATCTTTCTCATAAGGTTCAAGAGAGGGTTTTTCAATAACCTTACCACTGCGCAGAGTAGTGACTGATTTGACTTGATCCATGTGTTGGCTTCCGGAACTACTTGCATTTGCATTGTATTGCCCTTTGGGATTTTGTTGTGTTTGTGATGGAAACTTACCTTTCTCTTGGAAACTGAGAGCAGATGTTAATTTAGCAAGAGTATCTTTAAAATCTATCATGTTTTGAGCAAGTTGAGTATTGATTGTCTCTTGCTTTTCAATGAATGCATGCAATGTTTCCTCAACATTTTGCTGTAAGGTCACAGTGTTAGAGGCCAAAGTTTTCATCATCTCATGAAGATCATCAGTGCATGATGACCCTATAACAATGGAGGGGGCTATCTCACTTGATAATTTTGTTGGGATTGAAATCTGATTAGTACTTAAAAGTGCATTTTTATCATGATTTTATATCATCATTTTGCACT
>NW_011501535.1:31968-36196 GCF_000495115.2 Populus euphratica
GGAATCTCTAACCTTGACATTTGTTATTATCATTGTTTAATCGTTACATTAATATTTCTTCTCAAACTTCTCATCTTCTTCTCCTTCTTTTTCTTTATTATTATTATTATTATTATTATTATTACTATTACTATTATTATTATTGTTATTATTATTATTGTTATTATTGGAATTGTTATTGTTGTTGTATTATTGTTATTTATAATTTGTACAATTAACCTCTCTGTGGTTCGACCCCGGTCTTGCCGAGTTATTTATTACTTTGACACTCCTACACTTGGAAGAAGACATTAATCTTTTCGTCATGTTAAATCCATGGGGATGGAATTGTCAGCCTTAATTGCCTTGTTGAGGTGGGTTCACATAGCATAAGTTTGGATGATCTCTCTATCCGGGATTGTATTGTACGTGTTGGAAAAGGAATCATATTTATGCTGGGGTTGTCCACCTCCATCAATTGTATGAACCTGTTCAATGTAATCTTCTTGCATTATTGGATACATATCTGAGGTATATCCTTGTAAAGAACATATGCTACAAACTTTCACCTACTATATATTGCCAAAAGCTAAAGAACGCACAAGAGAAGTAAGATTATTAACTTTATTTTTAAGTTTAGAAATAATTACCTAATTTACTCATTTGTTTGCAAAGTTTCCTCACGTGCTAAATTGTTTCGAGTTGGCTGCCATATTTGAGATCAATTAGTGTGTAGCCTCAGGTGTCTTATCTACCAATACCCCTCCATTTTCCGCATCAATGATACTACAATTAGTAGGCATCAGTCCTTCATTGAAATATTGAAGGAGTAGTTGATCGGGTATCTGATGGTGAGGGCATTGAATGCACAACTGCTCAAATCTTTCCCAATATTCGGAAAGTGTCTCTCCATGAGATTGTTGAATCCCACATATTTCTTTTCTTATGTTGGCAACTTGAGATGCTAGGAAATATTTTTCAATGAAAATATTTTTCATGGCATTCCAAGTTCCAATAGAACCTGGGAGAATAAAGAAAAACCATGCCTTTGATGCCCCTTTTAAGGAGAAAGGGAAAGCTTTCAACTTAACCTAGTCTGCATCAACTCCATTCAGTTTCATGCCAACACAAACCATATAAAGCGCTTTGAGATAAGTATGAGGATCTTCTCCTATAAGACCATTGAATGTTGGTAGCAAATGTATAAAACCATATTTGAGCTCAAAGTTTACATTATTGTCAATGTTTATGCACAGTGATTGATTTTCCATGTTAGGAGCAGTAAGCTCCTTGAGTGTTTATTGTCTTGCAACAACCATAGTGTTGACGCAAGCTTCCTTTCGTAACCCATGTAAAGTGTTTTCTATTTGAGATCCACTTGCACTTGACTCTGGTTAGCAGAATGGGTTACCAGTATAAATCATTAAGAAAACTCAAAAGAAACCAACTACATAAGAGATCGAAAACAATGCAAATTGTATGAAAAATCCTATGCTAGAAAACTAAAACTACCTAAAAACCCTAAAAAATAGAGGAATTTGGCGTCGATAGGGTGGGGCTAGTGATATTCACTAGTTTTATTTAGAACGTCATTTCCTTTAAGGAAATAAAAGGCTGATAACTAATTCCACTAAAAAAATCTATTTTGAATATTACCACTACCGTAATGAACAGTTTTGTAGCAAAAAAAATTCTGTTTCTTTTTTTTTAAAAAAATAAATAACAATCACAACAAATAAAAATAATAGCACAAGAATCAACTAAAATTACTTCCTCGATAATGGCACTAAAATTTGTTACGCTGTCACAGTTGCACAAATTAATTATCCTAACTTCAAACACAACACACAAGATAGTATAAAGCAAGCAAGGAGTCAATCACATAAGGAAGGTTCAAGTCATATTTTTATGCTATATGATATGCAATTTGGGAGGGTTTGGCCGTTATCTAGGCTAAAGCAAAAGAAAACAGAAAACTATCAAATAAAATTTAATAAAATCAAAAAATTATTAAGAGAACAAACCTTGGTCACAAGTACACATTCACCTCCAAAAATCAGAAATGGTCATGAAAACTAAACATCAATTTATATTCTGAATATTTATCTCGTTTTAACATTGGTTAGTTAACAAATCTAACCATCAAACAACCATAGTGTCCGCACTAGTAATTTAATTCAATGGTAGCCTTAAGAACTATATAAGTCGATTAATCAAGAAAACATAACTGTCCGCAGTCTGTATTTGATTTGATTAAATGTTCTTCCTAAGACTAATAACATAGATCCGCCACAATTATTAAACTCAGTTGCTTCACAAGTTCATACATCAAACTTTGCAATTGATTGTCTACAATAATAACTTAGAGTCAGCTTTAGTAATTAAAATAAACAATCATAGAAAAAATAAGCATAGGAGAACAAACATATTTATCATATAAACTGAAAAGAAAGGGTAAAATAAATCTCACAGTTCTTGTAATCTGAAGATTTTCATGTCCTTGTAATCAAGAAAAAGTGTTTAGCCTTGCATGTTTGTTGAATAACAAATCAAAAAGAAGGAAGAATGTATAATTTCAAGTTTCTTGGAGGAGGGGGGTGCTTTTCTCCTCTGGATTGTTGCCCCCCTTCTCTACTCTCATTTCTCTCATTCTTTTTATATTCTAGGAAACCCTAGTCTCTATTTTACAAAATAGTCCTCCCTTAAGTAGACTATTTATATTTAAGTACTTTAATAACTATTTTCCTAAAAAGAAGAAATAGCCTTGCATGAAATCTTCAAGCTTTGATGTAGAGGAGCTAAATTGTTGAAATAAAAACTTGTATTTGGTTTAGATGCTTTGGAATGTAATTTGGACTCGTTTATTCACAAAACCTGTTTGTTAGCAGAATTCAGTTGTCATATTTAAAAAATCATATCTCCCTTATATAACATCATTTTTGGCTGAAATTGGAGCATTTATAGGCATTTGAGTAAAAAATATAACAAAATTGAATTGCATCAATTGGACTTCTATAGCTCCAAATATTCAAGAATGAATGGCCGAAGGTCAACGTTGGCATATTGTCATATTTGACTTTGAAGGCTGCGATTTCCATGCTCTTCCTTATTTTATTTTCTTTCCTTTGATTTTACAAAAAGGTATGGATTTTAGCTTTTTAATGCCACTTAAATTACTTCATTTTGACTTCTAGAGCTCATGCTCTGCACAAAACATCAACTAAAGGTCAAATCTACCAATTACCTCCAATTTACTCCTTTTTACATCTTTCATCCAAAAGTGCCTTCAAAACATAAAACAAAGAATATCAAGGCATTATATATATAAAACATAGGCAAAACACCAGTTAAATATGAGTGGAATTATTGAATAATATAGTTGCATCAAATATATAGATAATGCAATGTTTGATTCCCTTAAGCTTTTTTCCTCAATCAATGGAACAAGCGTTAAGCTAATAGCTCCTAAGTCAGTTGACTTTAGGGTATTAGGTGTTACAACACCCCTTTAGGCTTAATTACTTAGGTTAGGGAGGCAACAAAACCAAACTTATCTACATTTTTATTATCATTATTTTTTTTTTGTTTTTTTATATATTATCTAATTCTCTTAGTTATTACCTTTAACAAAAGAACATAAATAATGTAATAATTAATGTGCAACCCACAATCATATGTTAAAGAGTGTGTTTGAAAATAAAGGTTTAAGAATAGTTGTTAAATGAGTATATGAGCAGAATTAAGTGATAACAATGCGAGAGTTTATAAACCTGAATATTTCAAAAATATTCTAATAGAAATTGTTAAGAATGTTTACTAAAATGTGTCTCAAGAGTCACTTTAACAAATGAACTCCTTTACTCTGTCATCCTACAAATAATAATTTTGCATATAGTTTATGAAATAGAAAACATAGTTACTTAATATTTTTTTCAATATCAATCATAACTCTTTTTCCCTAACCAAAACGAGACATTTTCCTCAATGTCCTAAGGTAGAAAGATAGTGTATAGAAGACATCATCACCTGAAACACCAAACACTAACAAGCCTGAAACATGACACAAACAAAAGATTGATTTTGTCTCCTAAGTGTAGGAGTGTCGAAGTAATAAATAACCCGGCAAGATTGTCGTCGAACAACAGAAAGGTTAATTGTATAAATTATAAACAATAATAATAGAATAACAACAATGATAGTAATAATAATAGTAATAATAATAATAATAATAATAATAATAATAATAATA
>NW_011501535.1:36466-37280 GCF_000495115.2 Populus euphratica
AAATCTCGTCAAGCATTCATGATTATAACTTATGTTAACAACAAATCAAGTTTCTTTTATAGCACAAGTGTCAGTTATACCATACAGTTGGGCTATGAAATTACGAAACATTTGTTGTACCAAATGTTATATAACACAAATCTAGACTAACCATTTAACAAGCAAAGTATGAAAAATAAATAAGACAAATACAAAACATGTTAGTATCAAACATTAAAGTCCATATTAAGTATACAATATACTAATTCTTACACCATTAGTATAACCTTTTCAACTTGACATAATAAACTTAACTAAACATAATAAAAGAGAGAAACATAAATAAACAAGATAAGAACATAAATAAGATAAAAGTTAACTAAGTAAAGGAAAGGAAATGCAAAGCATAAACAATAGATTAATATAAGTAAAACTTAAGTATTATAAGAATACAAAGAGAAAGCAAGAGCAAGATCTTAATCTGAAAATCAAGATGTCTTAATGTATGGCAAATGCCTCCTTTTATAGGCCAAAATTGAGAACTATTGATTTGATGACTAATTGATAAGTGGGTGGCCAACTCTTGACTTGGTGACAATCCTTATCTTCTTGTTTACCAAAAATATCATTGCTAACGTCAGAATTTGAACAAACTTAAATCATAAAAGTTCTAGAAAATTATCTCAGCTTTCCAGAAGAAAAAAATTGAGGTTATTTGGACTTATAGAACTCAAGATATGGGCTAAACACTGAACAGTGTCTAAGTTGCTGGACAGATTCAGACTTATTTGTAGTTGCTATAATTTGGACTTGAAAACGGTCTTTTTAAATCTTT
>NW_011501535.1:38274-39662 GCF_000495115.2 Populus euphratica
AGTTAAGGAGTTATTGATACTTCAAGTGTAAAATGATGATATAAAACCATGATAAAAATGCACTTTTAAGTACTAATCAGATGGCCACATCATGACTTGGTGACAATTCTTATCTTCTTGTCTACCAAAAACATCATTGCTAATGTCAGAATTTGAACAAACTTAATCATGAAATTCTAGAAAATTGTCTTAGATTTCAAGAAAAAAAAAATTAAGGTCATTTAGACTTCTAGAACTCAAGATATGAGCTAAACACTAAATAGTGTCTAGGCTGCAAGACAGATTTAGACTTCTATGTTGTTGCTAAGATTTAGACTTCTAAATAGTTGAATTGAGTCTTGCTTTCCCATGAAAGTTTTAGGCTATGTCTTAGCTTTTCATCCATGTAAAGCATATCTAAATCCAAATTCTACAGCTTCAGTTATGATCCAATTATCAAATAGTGTTCTAGTTTGGACTAAACCAACATCTCTTTTCTAAGCTTCACCCTCTTTTTGTCCTTTCAATTTCAGTACCACAACTCATCAATCAATCCTTTTATTTATATGATAGACTTGCATTTAGGATAAACATTTATCATAAATTAAAGGTATCTTATGGTATCAAACTTGTTACTATAAAACATAATTTAGTTAAGGAGTTATTGATACTTCATCTGCAAAATGATGATATAAAACCTTGATAAAAATACACTTTTTAAGTACTAATTATTATACCATATGGTTGAGTTGTGAAAGTGCCAAGTATTTGTTGTACCAAGTGTTATTCAACAAAAATCTAGATTAATCATTTAACAAGCAAAATATTAAAAGTGAACAAGATAACAGATACAAAACGTGTTAGTATCAAATGTTAAAGTCCATGTTGATACTATACTTATTCTTACACCATTAGTGTAACCTATTCACCTTGAAATAATAAACTTAGCTAAACATAATGAAGAAAAGAAACATAAATAAACAATATAAGAACATAAGTATAGTAAAGGAAATGAAAAGCATAAACAAGAGATTAAGGAAAATATACCGTGAAATAAAACTTAAACATTACAAAAATATAAAAAAAGAAATAAAAAGCATGATCTTGATCAGAAATCTAAGATGCCTAAAAGTATGACCAATGCCTTCTTTTATAGGCTAAAATCTGGAACTATTGATTTGATGACTAATTGTTGAGTAGGTGACCAACTCTTGACTTGATGACAATCCTTAATGGCTTAGTAGGCCATAACTTTTGTTCCTAGAGTTGCATCGCGCTTAAATTGTTTGGGGAGTTTTTAAAGGTCTTTTCCCTTAGAGTAGCCATTGAATAACTCATCAGTGACGAGGAGGACTGGACGCGGCAGACTAGAAAAACATCTCAAAATGGTCATAACTTTTGATCCGATT
>NW_011501528.1:0-999 GCF_000495115.2 Populus euphratica
TCTCGGTGCTATCCCAAATAGGATCTATATATGGAAACCTGTTCTTTCATAGATTCAAGGAAGATTCAACTCTTAGAAGGGGTGGCTATTATCAATAACGGGAAGAACAATTCCAATCAAAAGTGTAAACTCTGCCATACCTCTCTATTACATGTGCATCTTCTACATCCTAAAGAAAGTGGCCCATAAGATCACAACCATATAGTCTTGGTTTTTATGGGGTGGGAGTATTGATAACAGGAAAATTCACAGATTAGCATGGAAAATAGTGCTACAAGAAAAAGATAGGGACAATCATGAAGTTAGGACTATATCAGCAAAAAACAAAGCTTTTCTCTTCAAGTGGATTTGAAATTTAGGAAGTAATGACAAAGCTAGTTGGGCATATTTCATTAAGGAAAAATACAGTGCAAAGTTTATAAATAGGGTGCACCAATTCAGGAAAAAACTCTTAGGGATTTGGCGGGGTATCTACTCTACCATTACTAGTAAAGATCTTGATAACACTCATATTCATGCTGGCTATGAATTTAAAATGGATAATGGTAACAATGTAAACTTTTGGTTAGATACTTGGTTGATTGGCTTCTATTTAACTAACTCTTATCCCGCTTTCTTCGGCTTGTCCTCCTCTAAAGCAGGGATTGTTAGTTAGATGAGATATGCTTGACCGCTTTTTATGATCGGCTTGTTTTAACTCACAAGTGCACGAGTGTGCGATGTAGCAATTAACTCGATAAGATCAAGGTCATATCCACAGAGAGCTAGATTTGGAAAATAAGCTAGGTAACAAAAAAAACTCAAGAGAAATTAAATTAACAATAACTTGGTTGAAAATAATTGATGGATTTGTTTTCAAAGATGAAAAAGTGTAAATAGATTTTAAATGACAAGAAAAAGTAAGTCTTGGTCCAAATCAATTTTAATGGTGATGTATTGGTGATTTCTTCAACATATATAAGATAACTCAACCTAATCTCAACGATGGTGATATTAGAT
>NW_011501528.1:1086-11633 GCF_000495115.2 Populus euphratica
TCTTAGAAGCTTTTTTTCGAGATGTCTATTAGAGACATATTTATAGGAAATTCTGTCATCTTTCTAGATCATTAAAGGACAGCTCATTTGGACACCTGAGTCACACGTTATGGGAAAAATACCGAAAAGTGTTCTGAAAAATCAAATCAAGCCAACTTTGCAACCACTTTGGTGCACATTTTTCTTCCTCATTTATGAGTTGTCTCTTTCTTCTTTTTAACCCAAAATAATGTAACAATGTTCCCTCCAGCTTTCCATCCATGTGTTTGCCTTCTTGGATCAATGGATTACCCAAAATAAATCAATTGTTGTTGTGTGGACATGTAAGATCATGGATTGTGTTTGGGCTGATTTGAAGGTTGATTTGGGGCTGAATTTAAGCATCAAATAAGGATACAAATGTACCTATTATTTGGGCTAAGATTGACATTGAAACCTTGAGTGTTTAATGGTTGAAGTTTGCACACAACATAAGACAAGTTTGGGCTTGAAATAGATCATATGATATTCTTTTCTAGAATTGGAATAGAACTGATTTTTGAGGCAAATTTGGAGCACTTATTTGAACCAAGATTTACTTTAATCTTCAATTAAATGTCTCTTCAATTCTTTGTTCTGAATTCCGATGATGAATTTTCTGAATTAATTCATTTAAGCTTTAAAAACCTATCGAAACATTAAAAGAAACTTCATTACTAAAAAACACATCAATTATTATAAAAACAACCAAATAAAAATAAATAAAAGACTTAGTGACACTTTTGATGCATAATCAAGATACTAAATAGAGGATACTTGGTATTGAAATCTGAAATGGATAAGACCTCTTAATACTAGTGAGAATATATTGTTTCAAAGGTTATTGTCTGATCTTAATCTTGTAGTTGTTCATCGATCAATAGAAGACAGGTTGATTAGGGAATGGGGGAAGGATGGAGGCTATACTATAAACTCTTATATGCTTGCCTTTGAAAGGATCAGGTCTACTGGAATTAAAACTTATATTACAGATGTTTGGAAATCCATTTGCCCTCCAAAAGCATAAATGACTTTATGGCTGTCTTTAAATAAAGGCCTTTGCACAAGAGCCTTCTTGGTGAAGAGACGCATCTTGAGCCCTCAAGATGACTATTGCCCTTTACGTGAACAACATTCTGAAATTATCTTCTACATCCTCATGCATTGCCTAATAGTCTGGAAACTATGGAATAAAATTGTAACTCGGAGAGGTTTGAGTTGGGTAATGCCATATGCCCTTGACAACCTTTAATGTTAATGGCTAGGTCTTCTATAGGAAAATCATTGTAATTTGAAAGGTTTGTTTGGGGGGAGAGGGGCTTTATGTTTAGCATTGTTTGGACTATATGGAATGCCAGGAACATTTTGATATTTGAGGAAAAGAAACCAATTTAGAAAGATATCCTATGGAATTTATTCTATCTTGCTGCAACTTGAATCATAAATCTGAATTTTTTATTTTTGGTATATAGGTGCTAATCTATATAGAAATCACGAATGTATTTTAGCTTGATTTTCTTAAGTTCTGATTCCATTTGGTTTTGTGTTGTTGCTTTATTAGTAAAGTTGTTTGTTTGTTTTTTTTTTTCTTTGTAATTAGGTTGATGTCTAGTTTACAATCCCTGTAGCTAAAGCTTTGCTCTCTGTGTTCAAGTTTTTTTTTTATTCTATATATATATATATATATATATATATATATATATATTCTTGATTTCATAAAAAAAAGACATTGCTAAATATTGCTTGTATATAAAAAGAAAAGAAAACAATTGTTCATGTCTTTTATTTATTTTGAAAATACAAAAAACTTGAAAAGAAAATTTGTAGATTACCTCTAAAATATGTTTTTTTAGATTGATATAAATTTCAAACATTAAAGAGTTTGTTTTAGTTTTTTTTTTTTCTAATTTTCCAAAAACACAGAGTAATAATTGTATTCTCGACATTTTATTACATTATCTACCAATCATTATTTTACACTATCTTCAATCCACTTGTTTAAAAAATGTGTCCAGCTTATTCTCATGCAATGATACTGGTCTTCTTTCCTACTCTCTCCCTCGACATTCACTTTTCCACTGTTGTCTACAAGCCAGAGGACAATGGCGGCTAACGTTGTCCCTTCACCCAAGAAGGTATCCACCTTCCTCCAGGTCAGTGATACTTATCTACCCATTACCCTAAAAAAACAAAAAAAATTGCTAGAATAATATGCAGTGTCAAAATTGTAGTTCTAGAAGAAATAAAAATATTAATTGTGAATTGAAAACATGATGCGCACTTTAACTAAAATAGATGGAAAATTATATATATATATATATATATATGTGTGTGTGTGTGTTAAAAAAATTATTAACACTAACCAAATATTAAGTTACGAAGCTTAAAACAGGCACAAATAATTTTTTTCTAGTTCCTCTTCAGCAGTTGAGAGCTCCCTGAAAACCAGTGTGGCCATTCATGTCCGATTACCGTCAATCGGCTTTGCTGCGCTTTCTATTTAAGCTAGGTCCTGAAAAATTCATTCCAGCAGACTTACCTATATTGTCTAAGTGCTCTCCCCTCTTGGCTTTATTTCATTGTCTATGCTCGTAATCATTCGATTCCGTCCAAATTAGTTCCTACTCAATCGTTCTTGGTCCTTAACCGATTTCCCGGTTGTTGTTCTCTACTCTCACCTGGGTTAGTTTTTCTATTCTTACTAATATTTTTATTTAGATTTTATATTATTATATTATATTTAAAATATCATTAAAATCTCTAAATTAAACACATTTTATAATAACAAATTTAATAATATAAAATATTTTAATTTAATATTAAATACCTTATTTTAAATGCAAATTTATAAAATAGATATATCTCACAATTTAGAGAATGGATTGATACATTTAATTATTAAAGTTGAGATTTATATGAAGAGATAATAAAGAGATTGCTAGGCATAAAAGAAAAAATCCTAGTTGAGTTGGTTCTATTCAAACTAGAAAATTATTTGGTTTTTGGGATATATCTGAAGCTAGTGACCTTAGATTCAGATGTAGTTTAACTTTATGGAAAAAGAAAATATAGGTCTAAAATATTCATGAAGATTCCAAGGCTCTGTACTATCATTTTTAAGTTCAAGTCTTAGTGACACGACTAAAAAATTAATGTCTTTTTCAAAGTATAAGAATGTCAAAGTAATAAATAATCCGGCAAGACCGGGATCGAACCATAAGGAGGTTAACTATATAAATTACAAATAATAATAATAATAATAATGATAATAATAATAATAATAAGCTATAGAGGATTTTGAGATGTAAGATTAATGTGAGGATTAAACAATGATAAAAATAAATAATAATAAATATAATATAAATATAATATAATATAAGATTAATGAGAAATTTTATATTATTAGATATATTATTATAATAATAAGATGATTTGTCATTAATTGCTTATTATAAATTATTAACATGATCATATTAATTATCTTATTTAAGTGACATCAAACTTTTAAATATTATCAGGAATTCATGATACTAACTTATGTTAACAACAAATTAAGTTCCTTTTATAGCACAGGTATAGATTATACCATATAGTTGATTGTGAAAGTGTCAAGCATTTGTTATACAAAGAGTTATACAACACAAATATATATTAATAATTTAACAAGTGATGTATTAAGAATTAATAAGATAAAAATAATAAGACATGTTAATAACAAACTTTTTTGGATGTAAGCGTTGAAGTCCATATTTAATTTATATTATATATATCCTAACACTATCATTGAAATGTTTTCACCTTGACATGTTAAACTTAGCTAAACATTATGATGAAGAGAAACATAAATAAACAATATGAAAATATAATTACATAAGTATAGTAAAGGAAATGAAATGTATAAACAAGATTTTGATGAAACTATAACATGAAATAAAATTAAAACATTAAAACTATAAAGAAAGAAAACAAGTAAGAAAATGATCTTGATTTAAAAGCCAACATGCCTAAATCTATGGTAAATGCCTCCTTTTATAGGCTAAAATTCAGAACTATTGATTTGATGACTAATTATTAAGTGAGTGACCACCTTTTGACTTAGTGACAACCCTTATTTTTTTTATCTGAATAAAATATCATTGCTAACATTATAATTTGAACATTTCATGAAATTTCTAGGCATTTGTCTCAGCTTTGCAACAAAAAAAAAAGAGCTCATTTTGACTTTTAGAACTTAAGATATGGGCTGGTTACTGAACAATATCTAGGCTGAAAGATAGATTTAGCTTTTCTTTTGATGCTTAGATTTGGACTTCCAAATGACAGAATTGTCTTGGACTCTTCATGAATGGTTTAGGTCTATATCTTAGCTTTTTAGCCATATAAATAAAACTGAAATCCAAGGTCTACAGCTTTAGATATGACCCAATGACTGAATAGTGTTTTAGTTTGAATTAAATTAATATCTTTTTTCTAAATTCAGCTCTTTTTTTATCCTTTCACTTTCAATAGTTAAACAAATCATTCAATTATTTGAATTGTGAATCATGTCTACATTTGAGATAAACATTTATCATAATTTAAAGATATCTTATATTATCAAACTTGTTATTATAAAACATGCTTAAGTTAGGGAATTTAATGATACTTTAAGTGCACTATGATGATACAAAACCTTAATGAGAATGCACTTTTAAGTACTAATCACTTAGCAATAAAAGAGGAGTCTGAATTTGTATGTAGCCTAGAAAATGTTCGATGTCTATCCTATATTTGGAATTCTAAAAGCCCATTCTTTTTGGGTTGGAAATATGAAACAAATATCTACAACTTTCATGAAGATTATATATTTAGATTATGATGTAATTAATGATATTTTGTCCAGTCATCAAATCAATAGTTATCCACCATATCAATAGTTCTAAATTTTAGCCTATAAAAAAAGGCATTGACCATATATTTAGATGTATTGGTCTTGACTTTATAATCCATTCTCTTTATTTATTTATTTGAATTTATAATATCAGGTTTTATTTCATGTTATATTCTTATTAATCTCTTTTTGTACTTATCATCATTTTTCTTATTATATACTAAAGTTAATTTTTATCATATCTATGCTCTCATCTTTTTTTTTTTTTTTTGTGTGTGTGTGTGTGTATTTTCTTCTTTGCTATGTTTAGTTAAGTTTCTTTTTGTCAAATGTTATATTAATGATATAAGAATAAGTATAGTATAAACTTATAATGGACTTTAATATTTAAATTTAAGAAAATTTGTAATTAACATGTTGTATAATTGTTATCTTAATCATTTTAATATCTTTCTGATTAAGTGGTGAGTTTTGATTCATTGTGTATAATCATTGATATAATAAATTCTTGAATTTTTTATAGCCTGCCACATAGAGAATTAGCTCTCGTGCTCTAAAAGGATCTTGATTTTTTTTTTATTTAATTTAACACCATAAATACTTGACAACATTTACAAGTATTCATATTATTCAAATAAAATAATTAAAGATAATTAATAAGATTATGTTAATAACTTAAAATAAGATATTAAACCATTCGATTTGAATATCCTTTGTGTCTAGTTGAGTAATTGAAAGAGTTTAGACAATATTTATTTGAAATACTTTTAGTGGATCCTCTAATCTTGACAATTATTTTTTTATCTATGTTAAATCTTTATATTAATATTGTTTCTTAAATATCTTTTTGACTCTCTTTTTTTTCTTTCTATTATTTATAGTTATGTCAACTCAACTTTCTTGTGGATCGACCCTGATCTTACTACTTTAACACTCTTGCAGTTAAGAGAAAATATCAATTATTTGACCGTGTTAAGTTTTTAGCGGCGTTGACGAGGAGGTAAGTTAGTGTATAAATTATAAATTTTATTCTTGTTTTACTTTTCACTTTTATTTTTTTCTTCATTTTTTTTCCTACCTTGCATAAAAGTTTGGTCATGCACATTAGGCAATAGAGTTTCTAAAATATCTTCTTTTTCTTTAAAAAACATTGTTAAAGAAGATAATCAATCATTTTAAAATGATAAAATAATATATTTAATATGTTTTAAATAAATTAATTTAAAAAACTAGATTAAAAATAAAATTAAAACAAAAAAAAAAACCCAAAACAAGCCTATGTGTGGGCCTGGACACCTAGCATGTTTGATCCATTAAAAATAAGCCGAGACAAGTAGGCATATCAAGCCAAGCATATGTGACTTTCTACTTTTTAATTTAGTAGATGGAGAGAAAACTCAATTTTTTTAACATGCATCAAGTTACCTAATATGGTAGACGACTCGTTGCTTGATTGACTAGTTTTTGTTCATATTCAATAATTGAAACATTAGGGTTTAATTAAATAATATATGCAATATATGTTAAATTAATTAATCTAGAAGAAAATAGATTGAAATTAAAAAAACAAAAAAACAACCAAAATAGACCAATGCATGAGTATGGATACTTAGCATGCTTGGCTTATTAAAACTAAGGCCAAGCATACACAATTATTTTTTTTTATTAGAAACAACAAAAACTCTATTTTTTAAATTTATAGTGAGTCACTTACCATGATAAACGACCCATCACTTAATTGACTGGTATATGTCCATCATTATTAGAAGCTATAATTCTTCTTTAATGACAACTTGTTAAACTTATTCCTAACCTCAAAACAACTAAAAATGACTAATAATATAAAAATCAATCAAATTAAAAAAAATAAACAAACTGAGATCTACTTTCTTGGCATATTTATAAGATAACACTATAATTATTAAATTTTTCTTGAGAATATGAATTTATTGATATTAAAATGATTTTTTTTTTGTTGTTGGTCAACCAAATATTTTCTCTCTGCTAATTCTTAGAAAAACTAAATGGATAACAAAGATGAAAAAATGGAAAAAAGACTTAAGACATATCCGTTGTATTGTCAAATTAATTTGGTTAAAAAAAATATCAATTTTTTAACCAACAAAACTGAACCATGTCCTTCAGTGATAAGAGATTTAACTAATGGCGAAAAAATTATCGTTGACGATCAACAATATTCTACGCAAATTTTTTTTTTTTTACTGTCAATTATTAAATTACCATTGACGATCAAGAATATTCTACGCAAAGTTTTTTTTTTACTGCCAATTATTAAATTACCGTTGACGATCAACAATATTCTAGTAGAAAAAATTACAAAAACATGACCAAAAAATGTCACTTTCGGGCTACTGATACTCGTATCTGGGTTCCAAAAGAGGATCAAGACATGACTCCATGATCATAGGTCAAAGCTTTGTATTGTGGTGGCTGCTTTTAAAGTTGCGTAATAAGAAGGTCCTGAAAAACCTTGTCTTAGCATGCTTGGAATTATGTATTGAAAGCCCAGAAATGTGATTGTATTTTCTAGCATGGAATGTATCATTTGGTGCAATGGTGTTTGTTGTCCTTTTTGTTATCCATTAATAACAAAGATTCCGTTGAGAAAGTTTGGTTATGAATTTACATGGAGCAAAAAAAATAAAAGAAACAAATTCTTCCTTTTTCTTTCTCAATTTTTTTCTACCCCTGTCTGGGGAAAAAATCCTATCCTCTAAGAATGATGGGCGAATGTACATATTAACAATAGCAGAACCCCGTCAGCCTAAAAGTACTGCTATGTATTCAAGTCTCCTTCAATAAAGAAACTAATCTTAGCAAACAACCTTTTCTTTCAATTTTTCTTTATGACATCAGAGCTTGTGTGAACATACAACAATCTCAGCAAAACCTTACAACATGACAACATTGCCTCTTAATATTGGTAATTTATTAACCTCACACTCAGCTCTACAAATCATCTATTGTGGAGAGAACGAGTCTTGGCTCTTGCAAAAAATCGAGAGGTAGTTGAGCACCTCATTAATGAAGATCCCACCCCCATTAAATACATGACACTAGACTTAAATAACACCATAAATGTAGACATTTTTGCACCAAAACTAACTGAAGAATATGTTGTCTAGCCAAACACAGATCATGTTCTTCGTGGATGGATAATTGGAATGCTCTTAAAAGAAACACCTAGCCTTGCTATGGGTTTAGATACATCCTATGCTATCTGTCATACTCTCTTCTCAAGAATAAATATGCAGAAGATTCACAAGAACATCAATTCACTCTCAGACAATGAGTTGCATATCTTCATTAAAAAAATGACAGAAACATTATAGAACACATGTTTGCCTTTAAGGTTTATGTGATAATTTTGCAGCTATTAAGAAACTCTTCTTAAATAAAACAAAAAAGTTTGGCAACGATTAACATGGAGCAAAAAAATAAAAGAACCAAATTCTTCCTTTTTCTTTCTCAATTTTTTTCTACCCTATCTGGGGAAAAACTCCTATTGATATTTAATTGTTATCTTAAATACCTACTACTCGAGCACTGTAAAGGTATTGCTATCTATTCAGGGGTATAACTAGGATTATTTGTAAGGAGTGGTCAAAAATAATATAACAAGATATAATATTTGTTTTAATATATAATACATGAGTTGTAAAACAAACCTATAATTTAGTTTTATTCAAATAATTTATTACAAACATATAATGAACTTTATATAAGATAAAATGTTTGGAGCTATACCAAATTGAGTCAAAACAATGAAGTTAATTTCATCTTCATGATGTATCAATTACTTTAATGTTATTGGTCTTTATACTTATCATATATAAACATGCAAAATATATAAAAAAACATTAGCTAAAACAAAGCATTATTTATGTTTGATAAACTTTGAAATAAAGTAAAAAAGAATAAAGAATGATTCTTATATATTTATTTTAATTGTGCTCGTCGTTCTTTCATAAAATAGAAATCATTGATTATTATATCAATTGTGAATCTTTCAGCAATTTCTTTTTCTATATAGACAATCAAATAATTTGCAAGAAAATAATCCTCCATTTGATTATGAAATCTTGTTTTAACAATCGTCATCGCTGAGAAAACTTATTTAGTAGTTGCTGTTAAAACAAGAAGAGTCAAAATAAACTGAATCAACCTGTCAATTAGTAGATAAATTGTTGATTTTTATGTTTTAACCAATCCTTAACATAAATAAGTAATTGATGACATCCTCTTTAACTTTAAATGATTGGGTACATCAAGCTCATAATGCTGCAACTAAAGTCTTAAATGAATTTTTTCTTGGTTAGAAAAATCTTAGGATAAAACATGTAAACAAGTAAGCATATATCTTCAACATTAAATAATTTACAGCTATTTCTAGGAGCTAAAGTTGTGCTCAACTTAAGAAGCTTGATCGCCTATTCCTTGGGACTATTATTTAGCTCTTGCAATTATTGATCAACGATAGCTATAAATATATCAACTCGATAGTGATGTTTAATTGTTACTAATTTTTGTTTATAGCGAGATCATCCCACACTAGAAAAACAAGCATCCATATCAGGAACTTTAATGTCTTGATACTTATAAAACAATGTCACTTCATCTAAAAAAGTTTTCTAACCATCATCTCCTAACTTTTGAATTAAAATCTTTGTGGTAGTCACCAAATACATAGCATTTAAAATGCCTTGAGATTTTTGTTGTAGAGTTTGGTAAAGCACATCAGTAATTCCTATAACATCATTCATTATATTTAAGATGAATGCAAAATCAAATGGCATCAACAACTTAAATGAAAAAGCTGCATCACCATGTTGAGAATAAGTAGATCCATTTAAAGCAATGTTTTCAAGAACCAAGCAAGTTGCCCTATGACACAACTAAAAGATAGAAGTCTTTTCCCAAGTGCAGGAGTATTGAAGTAATAAATAATCCGACAAGACCGGAATCGAAGCATAGGGAGGTTAATTATATAAATTATAAACAATAATAATACAATAACAACAATAGTAATAGTAATAGTAATAGTAATAATAATAATAGTAATAATAATAATAAAGAAGAATAAGAAAAAAAGAAAAATAAGTTCATGAGAACTTTGAGATGGAAGATTTAAGAAAAAAAGAAAAATAAGTTGATGAGAACTTTGAGATGGAAGATTAATGTGAGGATTAAACAATAATAACAATATATATTAGGGTTAGAGGATCCATTAATAGTATTTCAAACAAGTATAGTATAAACTATTTTAATTACTCAATTGGAAACCACATATAAAGGAGGTTCCAATCAGATTATAAATGGTTAACATAATTACATTAATTATCTTATTCGAATAATGCTAATACTTGTAAATTTTGTCAGACATTCATGATTATAACTTATGTTAACAACAAATCAAGTTACTTTTATAGCACAAGTGTCGGTTACACTATATGGTTGGATTATAAAAGTGCCAAGTATTTATTGTACCAAGTGTTATACAATATAAATCTAAATTAACCATTTAAAAAGTAAAGTATTAACAGTGAATAAGATGACAAAGACAAAACATGTTAGCATTAAACATTAAAGTCCATATTGAGTTTACACTATACTTATTCTTACACCATTAGTGTAACCT
>NW_011501528.1:11808-27769 GCF_000495115.2 Populus euphratica
AAAAAATACAAAGAGAGAAAGCAAGAGCATGATCTTGATTTGGAATCCAAGATGCCTAAATACATGGCAAATACCTCCTTTTACAGGCCAAAATAGGTAACTATTGATTTGATGATTAATTGATGAGTAGGTAGTCCACTCTTAACTTGGTGACAATCCTTATCTTCTTGTCTGAATAAAAAATCATTGATAATGTCAAAATTTAAACCAGACTTCAACATAAAAGTTCTAGAAAATTATCTCAGCTTTTCAAGAAAAACAATTGAGGTCATTTAGACTTCTAGAACTTGAGATATGGGTTAAACACTTAACAGTGTCTGGGCTGCAAGCCGGATTCAGACTTTTATGTTGTTGCTAAGATTTGGACTTCCAAGCAAAAGAATTGAGTCTTGACTTCCCATGAAATTTTTAGGCCTATGTGTTAGCTTTCTATCCATAGAAAGCAAACCTAAATCTGAGATCTACTACTTTAGATATGACTAAAGAATTGAGTCTTGACTTCCCATGAAATTTTTAGGCCTATGTGTTAGCTTTCTATCCATAGAAAGCAAACCTAAATCTGAGATCTACTACTTTAGATATGACTCAATTACCGAACAATGCTTTAGTTTGGACTGCACCAGCATCTCTTTTCTAAGTTTGGCCCTCTCTATGTCCTTTCAATTTCAATACTTCAACTCATCAATCAATTCTTTTATTTATATGATAAGCTTGCATTTAGGATGAACATTTACCATAAATTAAAGGTATCTTATGGTATTAGACTTGTTATTATAAAACATGTTTTAGTTAATGAGTTATTGAAACTTCAACTACAAAATGATGATATAAAACCTAAATAAAAATACACTTTTAAGTACTAATCACCCCATATATTTTTATCAAATTGCAAATTAATTTAAAGTGTAAACTCCATCTGCTATCTTTAGGTCATTGCAAACTACCTACTTAATTGACTCCTTTACCCGTTTCAATTTCATCAATATCAACTAAATGTTTAATTATAGCTGCTTGAAAAGCCTGTAATTCATCATTATGCTTACAAGAAGCACTAACAATATTAATAATAAAAATCAAATTCTAAAAGAAAGTGTGAACATCAAATATTTCTCTAACTGCAACAACAAGAGTCAATTGTAATTGATGAGCTAAGCAATCTATATATTATGTATAAGGGCAATCATTAATGAATAATGCTTGCAAACCATTCTACTCTCCATGCACATTACTAACACCATCATACTCTTAGCCCCTAATATTGAATATCAAGATTGTGATGAGATAAAACAAAAGAAATCTCTTCCTTAATATCCAAAAATCATTCTTCTATACATCCACTTTTATCAACAAACCTAATAATAAGGGCCATTTACTCTCTTCTAAATTCATCCTGAGCTTTATTAACAATTAAACAACATCTTGCATCACCAATCTCATGATGAATTAAAGACTGAACATTTCTAGTAAAGACATGCGAAATTTCTTCTTGAATTTGATGTGAGGTGTATTTAGCATTTTGTGGAGCATTACCCAAAACAAGAGCATTACCCAAAACATGAGCACCTACTTGTTTATTGTATGATGCTAAAAGTTCCATAATTTCAAGAAAATTACCTTAGTTTTTTTATTTTGGATGTTCATCATGCCCTCTAAAAGCACATGCTTGAAATGTGAGTCAACAAACAATATCTATTAAAGCTTTAATACATAATTAATTATTAAGAATTTCTTAAGTAGTTTGCCTTTTAATTACTTTCTCAATATGACATGATTGGTTTTTCAAATTTTCCAAGCAGCTAGTAACAAATCTATGAGCTAAATTTGGATCTTTTTTCACATGAGTAAAAAAAAAAACACACCTTTTCCCATCATTAACTTTCTTCCAACAATTAAATCCTTTAACAGTAAATATGTCTAATCTAGCTTTCCAGATGGTTTACTTGGAAATAAATAGCAAGTGAAAAAAAATGCAATATTTTTCTCTCAATATTCAAGCAAGTGATAACTTTTGAACCAATGAAATTGAAATCAACAAGGATGTTTTTTACTGGTTAGCAGATATTCAGACATCAAAGGTTGATATTGCTTCAAATTAATGTATACCCTTCGAATTTCATCTTGTTGATTAATTGGATATTCCTAAATTTGAGGACAATTGCTTGGATCTTTAATTAAATGAGCAATGTTCATTCTAGTAATAGGCTACTCACTAATTAATATAGGTTCTTTGTAAACTGAAGTACATTAAGGATGCTCACTAATCAACATGGGTTCTTTGTAAACTGAAGCACATTGAGGTTGCTCAACCATAATTTTAACATTACATATTGGAGTTGGTTCACTAGGCTGTGAGTTATCAATATTTTTCTTTTTTTGTTTTAAAAAAAGAATCAATTCTTCTTATTTTGTTCATGGTTCAACCTAAAATGAAAGCATATATCGTTAGAAAAAATTGATAATTTTGGTGGCTTTGCTAAAAACAAAACATAAAAAATCCAAGCATAATAAAAACAAACCAATAAAATATATCTAATTAATTAGAAAAAAATCACTATAACAAGAATTCAAAAAACAATTGTTAGAACTAGCAAATTTGAAAAAGAAAAGCAAAAATTATAAAATTATAAAAAAATCTCATCAAATTCTTAAAAAACATCTCAAAACAAAAATAAAAATATATTTTAAATTTGATTTATCTATACCCAATTACCTTGTTTTGTTTAATGAAAGATAAATTAATCAGTACTCTGGTTCAATCTTTCAGCAAAAAAACTATGTCTATGATTTGTATCTTTATTCCTGTTTTTGGTTTTGACTAACTGCATTGCAAGCGTTTATATTAGGGTTACTGCCTGTAGGGAGAGAAAAAGCAGCAAAACACATTGATAACTTTATTTTTTTTTTCTTTCCACGTAGGTACCATTTAATCAAGGTAAAGTCTTTCCACATAGGCATCTCTTTAAAAAATATTACAGCACCTCACATTTAATATCAAAATAAAAAAAATGTCTTGTAGGGGCTCGAGCCCCTGCTTGCCCCTCTTTCATTCTGCTTTTGTATGTATTCATGACACCTTCAATAAAGAAACTAATCTTCTTATCAAATATCTTTTTGTTTTTGTTTTTTCATGATATCAGAGCTTGTGTAAACATATAACATTCTTAGCAAAACCTTACAACATGACAACTTTATTTCTCAATGTTGATAATTTCATTACCTTCATATTCTGAGTCAGTTTCACAACTACAAAATCTTGATAAAAGACACAATTGGTATACCAATCATACAAATAACTTGAACTCATTCACCCTATAACTAGTGTTTATGGGAAAAAAACTACAATATATTCAATAGTTCCCTTTAATAAATTATAGGAACAAACACAAGGGCATATATACCTGGCAAGGCTTCTGTGCACAACAACCTAAAGATAGAAATCATACCTACTCCTCCAAACTTACTCCAAGCCTCTAACAAAAATTCCTTCCCTCACTTGATGAACAATATGACACCTGCATAACGAGAATTATATCAAGAAGAAACTTGTTAGTATTGTGGTTAAATAAGATATATTCAAAAGATATGTTGCTAAGTACAAAAATGATCAACTTAATATGAAGACATACCACAAGCTCTTACAGCTCTCACTTTGGACAATAATATCATTGAAATATAGTGGACATTAGACACAAAAACATCTAACCATATGTTAGGAACGACAGATAGGGCAATTGTTATCATAGGGAGGTGCAAGGATAATCTTTATATTCTTCTCACATGTCTAAGCTCCACTCACTACTAGAATTTCGCTTAATACCAATAGAATTGCCAATGAAATAATTTTATCATTAATTTGAGGTTGCCATTGCTGATCAAATTTAATCCGTCAGATTTACAGATAGAATCACCGAAGGATTTAGAACATTAGCTCTGTATGTTGATGTGATTGATTCATTGATGAAAATGCTGACGGAATCACTGAGGGATTCAAATCGTAGCTCTGTACGGTGACGTGCCCTGTTTACTGTCAAACTAGCCAATGAATCATAGACAGAATATGTCCATCGGTGAATCCGTCGGTAAACATTAATATATCCCCAGCTATCAACCCCCTACTCCCTTACTTGTCCTTCTTCTTCCCCATCCCAACTCTTCCCAACTGTAAACAACTAGCCCCCTTCCAAAAGAAAAAAAATCTCCCTCTTCTCAGCACAAGAAGTCATATTTCTTGAAGTCTTCTCGTCACAGCATTCATGTTTTGATTTACTGATGGATTTTTATTAGTTTTTGTAAGTAATTCTATCTTTTTAAATTTTAACATTTAAATGTTAATCTTATTATTTTTTTAGTATATGTATTTTGTTAGTAGATGTACATGTTTTATTGTTATTTCTCAAACAAACTTGTACTATATGAATGTATAATTTTATAATTGATGTGATTTGTTTTAGATATTATAAGATTGTATTTGTTTGTAAATTGTTGAAACTTTATTGAATTATCAAATTATATGTGTTGTTCTGAAATAATTAATAGCTTGTTTAATGGGTTCGTTTTAATTTTTATCAATGGTATTGCGGAGTTGTAATTTCTGTAAATTTATATATCTGTATTAATTTGTGTGAACTTTGATAATTGATTATGAATATTTAATATTTATGAGAAGTTGTAATTGGTTTGTTGGATAATCTCAAGTAAACCAATATTTTTGTAAATTTATTTACCTAACATAGTTAATTAATACATGTTGTCATCATAATTTTATAGAAGTTCGATAGAAGTCATGGATGATCATTCATGGATGTATTAACATTCACCTCAAGGATTATGGAGGATGGATTATTATAATAGGGTTTAGGACATCTATTCCTGGAAATTTTATTGAAAGCAGTATTAGGTGTCCATCTAAGAAGTGTCAAAATAAAAAGTATTTACTTCCAGATATTGTAACGATGCTTCTTCTACAAAAAAGATTTATGGAAAATTACCAGTGTTGGTGTGCACACGAGGAAGTATTTGTTAGTAAGAGGAGAATGAGAGAAAGGATGGTTGGGTCAACTTTTAATGCTAGCAATGTGTATGAAGCGGCAAATGACAACACTAATCCTTATTGGAATATAATTATAGATGCAATGAGAATGAATCAAGGTAATGTCAATCAATGTCCAATTATAGAAGAAGAACCTAATACAGATGCAGCTAGGTTTTTTTGATTTCTTGAAAGATTCAGACGAACCATTATGGGATGGCTGCATGAATTATAGTAAATTATCAGCCATAGCACAGGTGTTCACCATCAAGTCAGATCACGTGTTGAGTGAGGTCAGGTATGACAAGATTATTGAATGGGCAAGAAGCATTTTACTTGAAAGGAACAAGCTGAAAGATAATTTCTATGCTGTGAAGTCCATGATGAAACCCCTCAGTTTAGGGTACTAGAAAATTGACATGTGTTCTAACTTATGCATGTTATACTACTTGAAAATGTTGAGATGACTGAGTGCATGATATATAGGCATAACCGTTACAAACCTAGAACTAGTAAGGGAAAGACTTTAGTGACATATAAAAAACTTAGATATTTTCCAATTACATCTAGAATGCAGAGGTTATTCGTGTCACCAAGAACTGCTGAGCACATGATATGACACTAATCACATGATGCGGTTGATGGAGTGATGGTGCATCCTTTTAACGGCAAATCATGGAAACACTTTAACAGTGTACATCCTCACTTTTCAACTGAATTAAGGAATGTGCGTATTGGGTTATGCACAGACAAATTCAACCCATTTGGGTCATTTGCTGCTCCTTATTCTTGTTGGCCGATCATATTGACTGTTTATAACTTGCCACCGGGGTTGTGTATGAGGCTAGAGTTCATGTTTTTATCTATGGTCATACCAGGTCCGAGCAGCTCCGCTCAAAATATAGATGTCTATCTTCGACCGTTGATTGATGAGTTGGTGCAGTTGTGGTCCTCCAAAACTTTGACTTATGATATATCGAGAAAATAAAATTTCCATATGAGGGCGTCTTTGATATAGACTATCAATGATTTTTCAGTTTATGGAATGTTTTCTAGTTGGAGCATGCATGGGAAACTAGCATATCTATATTGCATGGAAAACAACAAGGCATTCACGCTAACAAATAGAGGTAAAGCTTCTTCTTTTTTACTGTTACCGTCATTTCTTACCACATAATCATAGGTACAGAAAGAACAAAAAAGTTTCTTTGTTGGTAGAGTTGAAAAGGATGTTGCACCCCCGCGTCTTTCTAGTGAAGAATTGCATGATGTTATATCAGAGTACGGTGACATTGTGTTTGCTCTCCAATCAAGTAAGCAGAAGTTTCCTGGTTTTGGTTTGACCTATAATTGGGTAAAGTGAAGTATCTTTTAGGGGCTTCCTTATTGGAAGACCAATCTTCTCTGCCATAACCTTGATGTCATGCACATTGAAAAGAATGTTTTGAAATATTTTTAACACCGAATGTTAAGTGCTACAACAAGTATTTTATCAATAGATATGTTTTCTATATTGAAGAATAATTAAATATTTGAATGCTAGAACAAAGGCAATAGGAAATCAAATAGAAAAAATTACAAAAGAAATGAAAAAACAATTTCTAATCTCAGAAAGAAATATTAGTCCTAACAAACTAAGTTATAATGCTAAAAGATTCAAATTAAAATCATCAAAAAATATTTTACAGATATTAAAAAGAAACAATGCTCAATTAGTCTATAAATCATATTTTTTAGAGAGAGTTGTCTCGTGCTCCTAGGTATTCTCTACCTGCTCATCTATATCGGTTTCGGGTACAGGTACCCTTTTGTTGAAGGTTGTTTGAGCTTTTCCTAGGAGTATAGCATAGGTTACTTCAATGTTGTAGCGCCTGGTACTTGAACATTGGCTCAAGACATTTTCTTTACCCCTTCTATCCTGAGGAATTTGTCTATTTTTCGGGGTCTAAAAGGGGCATGGAAACACATAAGAACTCTTGAATGGAAATGGAAAAGAGATGTAACTCTATTTCCTTCTAAAATGGTAAGATTTTTAGGGCATGATAGAAAGACATACAACAATGGTATTTGTGTTAAGGGATTGACTAGTAATGAGTTAAAAGTTGACTACTATGGTAGATCAGAAGAGGTCGTCAAACTGCAATATCATAGCAAGCAAAATAGAGTGTTTCTATTCAAATGCTATTGGTATGACACGACTAACAGAGAAATCAAAGTTGATCCACATTATGGTATGGTCAAAATTAACTCAAAAACTAGACTCTGTAATGTAAACGATGTCTTTGTTTTTGCAAAACAATGTCAACAAATTTATTACGCATACACCCCTTCTTTTAGAAAGGATCGATCAAGAGTGGATTGGTTATCCATTTTAAAAACAAAACCTAGGGGTCGTGTGAAGCTTGTTCAGGATAAGAATGAAGACATAAGTGTGCGAGATGAAGTTTTTCAAGTTAGTGAGTTAGTCGAACCATATCGAGTTGCTCCTTCGATTGACTTGGAAGAAAATTCAAATTTTTATGTTTTCAATGATAGTCTTATTGATGTTGATGTAGAGGAGTTGAATGTTGTTTTAAACTCTAGTGGACAAGCAAATATTGATGAAGATGATGATATCCATATTGAAGATTATGATGATGGTGATGACTATTTAATTGACAATGAAGACGAAGAAAATTCAGACTAACTATCAGAATAAAGCCCTGTGTAAAACATTTTTTTTCATGTAATACATATTATGGGTAATATATTTTGTGACATGAAATATTTATTTTATAAGTTTATGTATTGTTTAAGCACTGTTTTATTATTTTGTGCGATGGACAGTTTAGCAATCAAAATAATTACTTGAAATGCCACCATCACCAACGTCCATACCAACGACTTCAAGGTCGTCGACATTTCATAGAGTTGAAAAATAATTACTTGAAATGCCACTATCACTGACATCTATACCAACAGATTACAAGCCATTGGCATTTTACAGAGTATTGAAAAATAATTACTTAAAATACCACTATCATCAACATCCATACTGAAGAATTTAGGTCGTTGGTATGTTGTCGGCGGGTCACTCTTACCGACAACATCACTGACAACCTATGCGAATTCCAAAGAGTAGTGCATTAAATGCATCTCTGTCTCCATCATGGTGCCAACAAAATTACCGACGGACTAAGAAAAATATGGAGGGTAATTAAAATTGTTGGTATAAAATTTAAAATTTACTGACGGATTTTCGAAGCTTCACCGACAGAATAAATTAAAATAATATATTTTTTATTTTAGTCGATGAATCCGTCAGTAAAACTGCCCTATAAATCCCAGGGATTGCTCCTTCAATTCCTTCTTTCATCTCCTCCGTTATTAATTTCCCTTCTTCAATTTTTTTCCTCTCATTTCCTTCAAGTTTGCTGCAAAGGATACTAGTTTTATTTTTGAATCTTCATCAGATTAAAAGGTATGTGTTTCCTCTATTTCATTTTACTTTAAGGTTTTTTTTTTGATATATTTTTTGTTTTGGTGTATTTTTATAATGTAGATAAAGTCTTGAAATAAACACATTATTAAGGTAAGCATATTTCATTCCTAATGTCTATAGTTTTTTTTTTTTGAATTTTTTGAATATATTTTATTGATGTATTGATATAATTATTGAATAATTTGTTGAATTGTAATTGTTAATATTGAATTTACCTTAGAATAAGTAATTGAATATGTTGGAATAATTAGTAATTTTACTACATTATTGCATGATTTGTGTTTAGTTATTTCCATTGATTTTAATTGTTAGTCAATAGTTTTTTTAAAAAAATTATTGAATATATTTTACAATAGTTTTTTTTTAAAAATTATTGAATATATTTTATTGTTGTATTTATATAATGATTGAATAATTTGTTGAATTTACCTTAGAATAAGTAATTGAATATGTTGGAATAATTAGTAATTTTACTCTATTATTGCATGATTTGTGTTTAATTATTTGCATTAATTTTAATTGTTAGTCTAGAGTTTCTTGAAATTTATTGAATATTTTTTATTGTTTGCATTTCTATAATGATTGAATATGTGGTTAATGTTGAATTTACCTTGTAATTAGTATGAATGTTATTTATATAGATGTTATGTTGAATTGTAATTGTTAATATTGAATTTACCTTAGAATTAGTAATTAAATATGTTGGAATAATTAGTAAATTTACTTTATTATTGCATGATTTGTGTTTAGTTATTTCCATTGATTTTAATTGTTAGTCAATAGTTTTTTTAAAAAAATTATTGAATATATTTTATTGTTGTATTTATATAATGATTGAATAATTTGTTGAATTTACCTTAGAATAAGTAATTGAATATGTTGGAATAATTAGTAATTTTACTACATTATTGCATGATTTGTGTTTAATTATTTCCATTAATTTTAATTGTTAGTCTAGAGTTTTTTTTGAAATTATTGAATATTTTTTATTGTTTGTATTTTTTGAAATGATTGAATATGTTGTTAATGTTGAATTTACCTTATAATTAGTATGAATGTTATATATATAGATATTATGTTATATACAATATTAGTATAGATAGAGTCAATTAGTTGTGGCTTTTGTCAATATTTGCAGGTTTGTGGATTTGGGTAGTATTCAATATAGGGGAGGTGTTGTTGAATTTTTTTAACATTCAAATTTAATTACATAATTATTCGTATATAATTGTGTAGATGCGTAGAATGAAAACCAGAGCTAGTCACTCACGTATGCTCGTAACTAGTTCTTCTAGCAGCGAGGATGACGCATCCTTAGGTACCTCTTAAGAAGAAGCACCTACGCCACTTGCATCGTCAACCAATGCTGCCTCTTCCAGCACGGGTTCACAGCACAGTAATGCTGTCTCTTCCAGCACGGGTTCACAGCGCAGAGGTGGCATGCCTTCGCAGTGAAATCAATTCACCCTCAAGTACAAGGCACAATGGACGGACGACCTTTCAATGTTAGTTTGTTAAGGTTTTAGTTTTTTCTTTTGAATTATAACATAATTTATGAACTAATCAATATTTCATTAATTTAATTTATTTTTAGGTTCATAAACATTGAGGCCGCTTGAGTAATATCATCGGTGTTTAAATCGTCGATGGAGTTTCTATTATTTCAATGGAGTTTGGCATCTAGACATCTTGAATGGATACCTCAAATCAATACATGATTTGACAGATTCGAGGTTAGTGTTAATTTTTAATTTCCAGGATATTTCTAATAAATTATTAATATAATTGTAAGTAAATTATTATTTTTATTTAAAATTAATTATTTATACATAGGATAAATTCGACTGAGACAGTGCACAAAACATTGTTGTGAGGAGGGTATGAGAAAATCATGCGGCAACTAGGTAACATAAAAAATAATAAAAGATTTTTTTAGAAAAAAATTTATGTTTCAAAATGTAATTTCTCACTATGGAAGTAGGTTGCATGATTTTTTGTAAGAAGTACAAAAAAGGCAAAAAAACCATGAGAGATAGGGGTTTCCAAGGCTGGAATGACATGACGGTTTGGAGTGATTTCAAACCGATATATATCCTGGAAGATCTATGGCTGTGCTAACTTGAGCACGTGACATCTGAATTGTTCACATGAGGCTCACAGTCCAACTTTGGCAACTGAAATTGGCCAATTCATGGCTCGGTCATAACGCACACTGGCGGCTCCATTCCATTTGATGCACAAGCAAAACAGATTGTAAGATTAATTTAAATGAAATATATCATTAAATTAATTTGTTGTTAATTAATCTTTTTTCATTATAGGCTACGTCTCTTGGACGTGAGCCAAGCCCGATGGAGTTGTTTGTGAAGACGCACGTACGGATTCAAGACCGCTAAAAGGGGGCGCAACAGTTCGTTGATAATTGTGCTCAACACTTTGTGGTATGTTTGTTTAACCATTTTATTTTGTAAGTTATTATTTTTATTGAATTGAATATGATGATTACTTTTTTTTTTCAAGAGACCTATAATAGTCGGTTGAGGGAGAGATATGGAGATGATCCGTTGACCCATCCAGAATTTGATCTGAATTTGTGGATAGAGGTTGGATCATTTAGTGGACCCGATAAAAATCAGGTTTACGGGCTCTCTAACAGTACGGCCGAGAACTTGCAGGAGGCCTGTAGTATTTCAACCATTAGGAGCTCCCAATTAGTATCGAGAACCCAATTTAAGGAGTTCATGGCCTTGTAGCAACACATAGCTCAGCTCACCGAAAAATATGACCACCTATCAGCGGAGCATGCATAACTCAAAGCGGAGCATGTACAACAAAAAAACGAATCATGAACAGCTTTGTGAAATGTTCATGAACATGGCATCACAGAGTGGTCAAACATGTGCACCTCATCCTTTTTGACCGTATAACCACTAGCCTTCTCCCCCTCCTCATCGTATAACCACTAGCCTTCTCCCCCTCCTCCAACTCCACCTTTATATTAATTTGTAATAAATATTGTTTACCTTTAATAGTTCATTTAATATTTTTTTTGAATCACATTCAGTTTGTAATGAATATTATTTAACTTTTTTTTTTATGTTTAATAAAAATTTTATTTGCATAATTGGTTTTTATTACCATTAATTTATGTAATTTTATATTATGTATTCTAAATAATTTTCTAAAAACATATTTAAAAATAATCATAGAGGATTTTACCGATGGAATATATTTTTCGGCGTTTGACAGTAGCTACCATATTCACCGATAAATTTATAGACAGATATATTCGGTTGATATTTCACACTCACTGACAACTTTACCGACGGATGTTATCTGTTGGTATTTGACAGTATCTACCATAATGACCAATGAATATATAGACAGATACCTTCAGTTGGTATTTCAAACACTCACCGACAACTTTACCGATGATATATATCCGTTGGTATGTTCCACTATCATTGACGGGATAAATCCGTCAGTATATTTCAAGCAGGATTATTTTTTTAGGATGCAATTTCTATCTGTAAAACCATTAGCAAATGTTTTTTATATTGCCGACTGATATAGCGATGGACAGTGGTATTATCGACAAACAAAAAACCAACGGACGTATTCCATTGGTGAAGATGTCGTTAAATAAATTTTCGATGAACTCTTAATCACATACCAATGGAATATGTCCATCGATAAAACTGTGAAATCTCGTAATGACTTCTCTCATCAATTAACATTAGGATTAACAAATATTTGACATCAACGTGTAGGACATTCCTAATTTTCCACTTTAAATCTACTACAAAATAAAGGCTTAATTGATGTTATAGGAACCTTAAAATATGAACATTTTTGTGATAGTTGTCAATTTAGAAAACCTAGTAGATTATCTTCTTTCTATTCTAAATACTCAAGTTTTGATTTTTTTTTAAATAATTGTGATTTATGAGAATCTGCTCCTATTTTATTAATAGAAAAATTCAGATATTATATATATTTAGTAGATGATTTCTCAAAGTATACTTGGATAATCCCTTTACAACATAAGTCTAACTTTGCAAATGCTTATTTAGTTTTTGAACACTATATCTCTAAACAATTTAACAAACAAATCAAGATTTTTTACTTTGACGGAGGAAGAGAATTCATAAACTCCAAGCTATCATCACATTTTCTCTTTATGTGAGTGGTTTATTAGGTATTATGCTTTTATACTCTAGAGCAAACATGTATAGTTGAAAAGAGACATATAATCATATTTTAACTAGGTATGACTATGTTATTTCACAATAGTACTCTTTTATTTTTATAGGTTAAAGCTTTTAGTATTGTTGTCTACCTTATTAATAGATTGCCTTCATCTTCTCTTAATTTGAAAACTCCATATTTTACATTGCATGTTTCTCATCTTGATTATTCTTTTCTTTGAGTCTAGATGCTTTCTTCGTACCTGGTATACAAAACAACACAAATTTGATTCAAAAATATTTATTTACATCTTTGTAACATTCAATGACAAACATAAAGGATACAAATATTTTCATCCTTCTAGTAAAAGAATATTTGTTTATCATTATGTAGTTTTTTATGGGTCATTCTTTCCCTTAAAAAAAGAATCAAAATTGTAACACTATGTATCCTACATCACATGCTGTTAACATATTTGATTCATGGTTGTTTCATACTAATTCTACTTTTGTTGCGGATATATAGCCCAAAATAGCCACTCCACCATGCTTAAGCTCCTTACTAGCCATTCCAACACTTTATCTTAATTCATATGATGTTATAGGTTGTGCTACTATTAATATTCCAAATAAAATTGAAGGTTAACATGTTAGGTCTATAATCATAATTGAACTACAACTAGTACAAATTGGAAATGAGTCTCGTATAAATCAACAACAAGACAAAATTGACATTTGATAGTTTGATAGAATTAAACCCATGATTGAGTTGCATCTAACACCACTTGAAATTGAGCTTAAAATGCAAGAGCAATACCCATCTTTTTCACAGTCTGATTTCATTTCACTAGAATCATGCACAACTTTTTCATTCTCCATATTCACCTCTTCCACCATATGCCATGTTTACTAGATCATAAAGAGGTATTGGTAAGTTTAATCCAAAATATGCTTTAAGATCCCTCAAATCATCAGTAACAATTCCATATGAACCTTACAATATTTGGTTTGTCTTAACTCACCTTAACTGGAAGGCATATATAGGAGAGGAACTTGAGACTCTCCAAAAAAAAAAATCAAACTTGAGAGCTTGTTCATTGCATAACTACCATGCATTTCATTAGCTTTAAATGGGTTCTCAAATAAAAAATCAGACTCGATGGCTCGCTAGATTATCTTAAAGCTTGAGTGGTACCAAAAGGGTATATCATCAAGTTAATGGATTTAATTATATCAAGACCTTCTCTATAATTATCAAATCTAGAAATATTTGCATGGTTATAACCATAAACTTAGTTCAGAAATGGTTCATTACATCATCTTGATGTAAAAAAACCTTCTTACATTGTTTAATTTCAAAAGACATAGAACCTTCGAGAATGGCAGATCTTCAATATGTAGTTTAATTCCAAAAGACATAGAACCTTCGAGAATGGCATATCTTTAATATCCATCACATGTTTGTAAGCTCCAAATGGCTTATTATGGTTTCAAACAAGCACATCATGCTTGGTTTGATTGGTTTGGCAAATTCCTTCTTAAGCATAATTTCTTTTGTAGCCTTGCAAAACTATCTCTAATTATCTTTCATTCTAATTATAATACACTAATTCTTTTTTTTTTTTTTTATGTTCACGATATAATTTTCACTGGGTCTTCTATTATTCTAGTTGCAAACTTTATTTACCTTTTGTGTTCAAAATTTGCAATGAAATATTCAAGACCAATTCATCATTTTCCTGGGTCACTTGCGCATCTGAAGGTCTCCATCTTTCCCCATCACACTATGTTGTTACCATTCTTGAACAAGCTCATATGGTGGAATGTAAATCTATGAGTAAACCACTTTAAGCTAAGACTAGGATCACAACAAATGACAGTTACTGGAAGATCTACACTCTTTTCATGAACTTGTTGGTGCCTTATAGTACCTAACACTCACACGACCTGATCTTTCATACAATGTTAACTTTGTCTCTCATTCACGCATGCTTCAATTGTTATTTATTTAAAAATAGTTCATCACATTTAAAGATGTGTGAAAGGAACCATTGATATTAACCTATATTTTACTTTCCATGCTACACTTGATCCTTGATCCTTGTTCCTTCTTATATGCAAATTGGAAAGACTACTTTACCATAAGATGTTGTACCACTGGATACTACACATTTCTTGGAAGAAACCTCATCTCCCGATGTGCAAAGAGATAACATATCACCTTTTTATTAACCATTGGATCATAATACAAAGCCATGACCAATACATCAAAATTTACTACGATGACCATTATTTTAAAAGATCTTCATATTGCACTCTCTTCTCTACCAATCCTCTATTATGATAATCTCTCAGTGTTTTATGTATGATATGATAGTTAATCTAACGTTTCATACTCGCAACATAAACAATGAGTTGGATTATCATTTTATGCATGAATGAGTTGCTGATTAGTACTTAAAAATATATTTTTTATCAAGTTTTTATATTATCATTTTGCACTTGAAGTATCAATAACTCCTTAATTAAAGTATGTTTTATAATAACATATCTAATACTATAACATACCTTTAATTTTTGGTAAATATTCATTTTAAATGCAAACCTATCATATAAATGAAAGGATTGATTGATGAGTTTAAAAACTGAAATTAAAAGGACAAAGAGATGGTCAAACTTAGAAAAGAGATACTGGTACAGTCCAGACCATAACACTATTCGGTAATTGGGTCATATCTAAAGTTGTAGATCTTGGATTTAGGTCTAATTTATATGGATGAAAAGGTAAGACATAGACAACTTTTAAGAAGCCCAAGATTTAAAAAGGTCATTTTTGAGTCCAAATTGTAGCAACAACAAAGAAGTCCGAATCTGTCCTGTAGTTCGAACACTATTCAGTGTTTAGCCTATATTTGGAGTTCTAGAAGTCCAAATGCCCTCAATGTTTTTTCCTGAAAAGCTGAAACAATTTACTAGAACTTTTATATATTCAAGTGGTTCAATTCTAATGTTATCAATGATGTTTTGGGCATACAAGAGAAGATAAGAATCGTCACAAAGTTAAGAGTTGGCCACCCACTCACCAAGTAGTCATTAAATCAATAGTTCCCAATTTTAGCCTATAACAGGAGGTATTTGCCATGCATTTAGAATTTGGGCTTCCAGATCAAGATCATACTCTTGCTTTCTCTCTTTGTATCTTTGTATTGCTTATGTTTTGCTTTCACTAATATCAAATTTATGCCTTTCATTTCCTTTCATTTA